>NC_091446.1:73743845-74043845 GCF_964237555.1 Oryctolagus cuniculus | reverse complement strand
GAAGAAAAATTCCCTCAAGAGATACATAAATTCCCCGAAGAGAATGTAAAGAAGTATTTGACAATATTAGTAATCAGGGAAATGAAGGTTAAAATAACCTTAAAATAGTACTTTCTATTGCTATAATTGTACATATTTAAAAAGCTGAAAATCCTCAATGCTAGAACATATGCACAGAAAACTGAACACTCTTACATTACCAGTAGATCAGGAAAGACTAGCAGATCAGTTAAGTGGTCTGATCACCTCAGCAATGTCTTACAAGGGTAAATTTATATCTTTCTTAGGATCCAGTCATTTTAGGAACTGATTCAAAAGATATGAACATATGTATCCACAAACAAACTTGCATAAAAATATTTAAGCAGCTTTATTTGTAATGACCAGTTGTTGAGTGGAGGGAGGGCATCCTAAAGCTTAATAACAGAAGAAGAGTAACAAACATTAGGTTGCATAAGCGTTACATGTAAGCATCTTTTGTATAAATAATTTGTGATATATTATACATTGGATGCCCAGAACTATGAGTATTCTAGTGATTCATGCTGCAGCATGTGTGAATCTCCAAATTATTGTCAAGTGAAAGAAGTGATATACAAAGAATTCATGTTTAATAATCCCATTTATGTGAAGTTAAGTAAGAGGTAAAAGTAACCTATCTACATGATGCAAGTTGAGAAGTGGTTCTCAAAAGTTGCATGGGGGCCTTCCTTGGGATGGTAGATCATCCTGTATCTTGTTTGAGAAGATGGTCATGCATTTGTCAAAATTCATTAAACTGTGCATTTAAAACTTGAGTATTTCATTATTGAAATTGTATCAGTATTGAAATGATCAGTATTGGAAATAAAGAGGTGCATCAGAATTGATCCTACAAGGCAAGCGAATAGAATATAACAGCATTATTGCAGTGCAATTTAAATCCAAATACAAGGAATAAATTTTAGGATACCACTTACAAAAAGTAACCCTAGAAGAAAAGATATTTTAATAATTTGTATTAATATATCATCTCTAATTTATTTATGTTCCTACAAAGAAATCTCCAGTTTCCTATGGCTTTATTCATGAAATATTCTAAATGAATAAAGACAGACATACTACCTAAATATGGAATAGAGGTATCTTTGGTAGAGATCAAACTCTACCAGTTAACAACAACAACAAAAAAATAGAAGCAACTTTGTTTTTATGAAGCTCTGAACAGCCTTGATATAAAATCATGACAAAGATATTGTAATAAAGGTTCTTTTAACAAGTCAGTTTCTCCTGTGTACAAATACTCAAAATTCTAATCATAACAAAAGAAAATAAAATCTAGTGAAACACTACAAATAATTGCAAATAGTAAGACAAAGTGTGTTCAGTACAGCTATCTTGGCTTTTATTCCAGGAATGAAAAGTTGACTTAATCAACTAATGTATTTTGCAACATTAACAAAATTTCTTCAAACCAGTAAATCAAAATACACTTAAAAATATTTTCCATATTTAAAAAAATACTTGATCAGGTATTTTACAAAGTAGTTTATATTTTGAAATGTTGCATTGCTTCATTTATTACCAGGAAAATGCAAATTAAAGTAAGAAAAGAGTCACACTTTATATATTTTAATTGCTAAATATATTTTTTAAAAAGACTGAGGGAGTCAGTAGTTAGCCTAGAAGATGCCCATGTCCCACATCAGAATACCTGAGTGTTCAGTTTCCAGCTCCAGCTCCTGACTCTAGTCTCTTGCCAATGCAGCTTCTAGGGCATAGTTTTGATGGCTTAAGGGATTGGGTACCTGACACCTACCTGGGAGACCTAGATTGATCCCTGGACCAGTGAGACCCAGCCTTTAAGGGATTTGGGAAGTAAGTGAGTAGATGGAAGCTCTCTCTATCTCATTCCTTCTCTCTCTCTCTGAAATAAAAAAAAAAAATTAAAAAAAGTCTGCCAGAGTAAGGGCTTAATAAGAATATGAAATAGTAGGAGAGACTTTTCTTTCTGATAGTGAAAGTTTTAAATGGTATGTCTACTTTGAAAGACTGTACCTGTTGAAGCTGATCAAATGATAAACATTCCCTAAGACCCATCAGTTTCACATATAAGTATATAATTAATATGCTTGTATACAAATATGCAATATGCATCAAGAGACATGTATAGGGATGTACATCACAGCACTATTCTCAATAGTTCCAAAGTAAAAACAACTCAAAAGTTCATCATCAACACAAATGAGAATAAGTTGGAGCATATTTATACAATATTTTCAGCAATAAAGAACAACAACTAATCTGTGCAGTAATCTTATGCATCTATTATTTAAGAAAAGAGACACAAGAGTATTTTTGTACACTTCTGTTTTATTGAATTTATAAACAGATAAAATCTATCTAATGTGATTGATGATCAAATAGTGGTTGTCTTTTGGAACACTAGTAGCTAGAAAGGAGCATATGGCAGACCTTGGAGGTGCTGGTACATCTTGATGTGGGTGGTGCCAATGTGGGTGGGTGTGATCATTTTATAAAAGTAAATCATTATGTAATTGCAATATGAGCTTTTTTCTATGTGTGTTTGGCATTTCCATAGAAATGGCTTTACCAATGAAAATAAGGCAACATTTAAATTATACAATCCTAGTTATATTGATATGTTTTAGCCAGAATGCACCTTTAAAAACATTTGCTGTTGGAAGGGCATTGTGGAACAGTGGGATGCCTGGATCTCACATCGGAGTGCCTGGAATCAAATGCCATTGCAGCTTCCAATCCAGCTTCCTTTAGGGTAAAGTAAATCTCAACAGTTAGAGAAGTGGCATGGGAATTCCAGGCCTGGGAGCTTGAAAGTGCTGGTGGCTAGGGAGAACTCTGTGTTCAAAGGGTGTGGCTGAAGCAAAAGTAGGGTAAGGCAGGAGGTTGGGAAAGTGAGATGACATGAATGCCATGGTATATAATTTATGTTTAATTTTTGTGGCAGTTGAGGAAAGGAAATGTCTGTAAAATATATTTGAGAACCATGTATGTTGTGGTGGATTTGTTCTGAGAGGAGGAGCATGGTGGGGGCAAGAGGCATGGAGTCACCACACAGACCCCGGGAGTCAGGTGAAAGCGGGCCAGAGGCGAGCAGCCCACAGACTCGTTTATTTCAGTTGGTACAGCAGCTTAAATAGCCAAGGCAGCCAATCCGGTCAAGGGGCGGTTTATGCCCTAACCAATCACAGCCTGTTGCCAGGCAATATCCAAAGCCATCCAATTATAGCCTGTTGCCAGGCAGGCTCCGTTTGCCATATGGTTTCCAAAGCCATCCAATCACAGCCTGTTGCCAGGCAGGCTCTGTTGCCAGGTGGGTTTCAAAGCCATTCCTGAGTAACTGTTGCTTGCTTGCCAGCGGCCATCTTGGCATGGCCTTCTCATTCCACCTGAATCTGTAAATGAGAATTCAGTAGTTGACAGGCATTTAGGTTGGTTCCCTGTCTTAGCTATTGTGAATTGAACTGCAATAAACTGAAGGTGCAGATCATTCTTATTTGCTGATTTCATTTGCCTTGGGTAAATTCCCAAAGTGGGATGGCTGGGTCATATGGTAAGACTATATTCAGATTTCTGAGGTATCTCCAAACTGTCTTCCATAGTAGTTTTTTTTAAAGATTTTATTTTTTTATTTGAGAGGTAGAGTTACAGACAGTGAGAGGGAGAGACAGAGAGAGTCTCCCATCTGCTGGTTCACTCCCCAGTGGCTGCAAAGCCCAGAGCTGCTCTGATCTGAAGCCAGGAGCCAGGTGCCTCTTTCTGGTCTCCTGATCCATAGTGGTTATACAAGTTTACATTTCCACCAGCAGTGGATTAGGATTCCTTTTTGCTCACATCCTCACCAGCATTTGTTGTTTGTTGATTTCTGTATGTAAGCTATTCTTACTGGGGTGAGGTGAAACCTCATTGTGGTTTTGATTTGCATTTCCCTGATGGCTAGTGATCCTAAGCATTTTTTCATGTGTCTGCTGGCCATTTGGATTTCCTCTTTTGAAAAATGTTTGTTTAAGTCTTTTGCCCATTTTTTAACTTGGTTCTTTTGTTGTTGTGGAGTTACTTTATCTCTTTATATATTGTGGTTATTAATCCTTTATCAGTTGCATAGTTTGCAAATAATTTCTCCCAATATGTCGCTTGCCTCCTCACTTTCCTGACTGTTTAGTTTTCAGTAGAGAAGCTTCTCAGTTTGATGTAATCCCATTTCTTACTTTTGGCTTTTATTGCCTGTGCCTTTGAGGTCTTTTCCATACTCTTTGCCTGTGCAAATGTGCCTGTCCCCAATGCTCTCTAATAATTTGATGGTATCAAGTCATAGATTTAGGTCTTTAATTAATTTTGAATGGATTTTTTTGTGTAAGGTGTAATGTAGGGGTTCTGCTTCATATTTCTGCATGTGGAAATTCAGTTTTCTCAGCACCATTTGTTGAAGACTGTCCTTGCTCCAGGAATTGGTTTTAGCTCTTTGGTTGCATATAAGTTGGTTGTACATGCTTTGATCCTTGGCATTTCTATTCTGTTCCATCGGTCTCTCCATCTGTTTTTGTACAAGTATGAGGCTGTTTTGGTTATAACTGCCTTGTAGTATGTCTTAAAATCTGGTATTGTGATGCCTCCAGCTTTGTTTTTATTGTATATAATTGCTTTAACTATTCCAAGTCTCCTGTGTTTCCAAATGAATTTCAGCATCATTTTTTCTAGATTTCAGAAGAATGTTTTTGGTATTCTTAATGGTATAGCAATGAATCTGTAAATTGCTTTTGGAAGAATGGACATTATGATGATACTGATTCTTCCAATCAATGAACATGGAAGTTTTTTTCTATTTTTTTGTGTCTTCTTCTATTTCTTTATTTAATGTTTTGTAATTCTCATCATAGAGATCTTTGACACCCTTGGTTAAATATATTCCCATGTATTTGATTATTTTTGTAGCTATTGTGAATGAGATTGATCTTAGAAGTTCTTTCTCAGCTGTGGCATTGTCTGTATATACAAAGGCTGCCATTTTTTGTGTATTGAGTTTACATCCTGCTACTTTACTAAACTCTTCTATGAGTTCCAAGAATTTCTTGGTGGTGTGTTTTGGATCCCCTATATATAGAATCATATCATCTCCAAATAGGGATAGTTTGACATGCTTTTGCCCAATTTGTATCCCTTTGTTTTCTTTTTGCCTATTGGCTCTGGCTAAAACTTCCAGGAATATATTGAATAGCAATGGTGAGTGTGGGGATCCTTGTTTGGTTCCAGATCTCAGTGGGAATGCTTCCAACGTTTCCCTGTTCAACAGGATCCTGGCTGTGGATTTGTTTTAATTGTGTTTTGTCAAGTGCTTTCTCTGCATCGAGATAATTATATAGTTTTTGATCTGCAGTTTGTTAACATGGTGTATCATATTGATTGACTTGCAAAGGTTGAACCATCCCTGCATACCAGGGATAAATCCCAATTGGTCCAAGTGAATGATCTTTCTGATGTGTTGTTGGATTCAATTGGCCAGAATTTCTTTGAGGATTTTTGCATGTATGTTCATCAGGGAAATCAGTCTGTAGTTTTCGTTCTCTGTTGCTCTTCTCTTCTGAGTTTAGGAATTAAGGAGGTTCTGGATTCACAAAAAGATTTTGGGAGGATTCCCTCCTTTTCAATTGTTTTGAATAACTTGAGAAGAAGTGGAATTAGTTCTTCTTTAAATGTCTGGTAGAATTCATCAATGAAGCCATCTGGTCCTGGGCTTTTCTTTGTTGGGAGGGTCTTTATTACTGATTAAATTTCCATCTTGGTAATGGGTCTGTTTAGGTTTTCTATGTCTCCGAGGCTCAATTTAGGTAGACTGCATGTGACTTGGAATCTATCCATTTCTTCTGTGTTTCCAAGTTTGTTGGCATACAGCTCTTTGTAGTGGTTTCTGATGATTCTTTTTATTTCTGTGTTGCCTGTTTTTACATTTCCTTTTTCCTCTCTAATTTTATTGATTTGGGTATTTCCTCTCCTTTGATTGTCAATTTTGTTTATTTTTTCAAAAAACCAGCCCTTCATTTTGCTGATCTTTTGTATTTTTTGTTACAATTTTGTTGATTTCTTCTCTAATTTTAATTATTTCTTTTTTTCTACTAGTTTTTGGTTTGGTTTGCTGTTGTTTTTCTAGATCCTTGAGGTGTATTGATAGTTCATTTATTTGGAACCTTTCCAATTTCTTGATGTAAGCAGCAACTGCTACAAACTTTCCTCTTAACACTGCTTTTTCTGTATCTCATATGTTTTGATATGCTGTATTGTCATCTTCATTTGTTTCCAGAAATTTTTTTTTATTTCTCTTGTTATTTCTTTTATAACCCACTGTTCATTCATGAGCATGTTGTTCAGTCTCTATGCATTTGCATTTGTTCTGGAGATTCCTGAGTTACTAATTTCCAGCTTCATTCCATTGTGGTCTGAGAAGATACATGGTATGATTTTTATTTTTTTTAATTTGCTGAGACTTGCTTTATGGCCTAGTGTGTGGTGAATCCTAAAGAACGTTCCATGCACTGGTGTGAAAAAATGTGTATTTTGCAACTTTAGGATGAAAAGTTCTGTAGATATCTGTAAGATCCATTTGGTCTTTAGTTTCAATTAAATCTGTCCATTTCTGAATGTGGGGTATTGAAGTCCCCCATTACTCTTGTATTTGAATCTATGTTTCCCTTTAAATCCTTTAACATTTCTTTTAGATAGCCAGGTGCCCTGTAATTAGATGCATATGCATTTATAATATTCATATCTTCCTGTTGAATTGATCCTTTAAACATTATAAAGTGTTCTTTTTTGTCTCTTTTAATAGTTTTTATGCTAAAGTCTATTTTTTCTGATATTAGCATGGCCACACCACCTCTTTTTTGGTCTCTGTTAGTATGAATTATCTTTTTTCCATCCTTTCACTTTCAGTCTGCATGTATCTTTGTTGGAAAGATGTGTTTCTTGTAGGCAGCAAATAGATGGGCTTTCTTTTTTAATCCATTCAGCCAGTTTGTCTTTTAACTGAGAAGTTGAGACCACTTACATTTGGAGTGACTATTGTTAAGTACTGACCTTTCCCTGCCTTGTGTCTGTAAGTAGTCCTAATTTTGTATTTTGGGTTTCCTTTGTACTTTGGCTGGGTAATTTTCTGCTTTCATCTTCTTTCGTAGTGATGTCCTGTTTCTGTGTTTCTGTGTGTAGCACATCTTTGGGCATCTTTTATAGGACTGGGTGAGTAGTTACAAATTCTTCTGATTTCTGTTTGTTGTGGAAGATCTTTATTTCTCCTTCATTCATAAACAAAAGCTTTGCAGAATACAGTATTCTTGGTTAACAGGCTTTTTCTCTTAGGACTTGGAATATACTTCCTCATTCTCTTCTTCCCTATAGAGTTTCTGATGAAAAGTCTGCAGTGAGTCTAATTGGATTTCCTCTGAATGTGATTTGGCATTTCTCTAGTGCACATTTTAAGATCTTTTCTTTATGCTTTACTGTGGGGAGTTTTACTACAGTGCATCGTGGTGAAGATCTTTTCTGGTCATGTCTATTGGGGATTCTGTGTACTTCCATACTTGGATGTCTTTTTCTTTCTCCAGATTGGGGAAGTTTTCTGTTATTATTTCATTGAGAAGGTCTTCTAATCCTTTCTTTCTTTCTACGCCTTCTGGGATTCCTGGGATCTGTATGTAGTGTCATTTTGACAGAATCTTGTGGACCTCCAGCTGTGTTTTTTAGTTTTCTAATTTCTTCTTCATTTATTTGGTCTGACTGTAATAGTTTCACAAATTTGTCTTTTGTTTCTAATATTCTTTCTCTGTCTCATCTATTATGTTTTTAAGGCTTTTATAGCATTTTTATTTGATCTATTGAATTCTTCATCTCTAGTATTTCATTCTGATTTCTCTTTAATATCTCAATTTCTTGGGAGCACTTTTCATTTAGATCCTGAATTTGCTTCTGATTACATCTAAGTAATCTGATGATTAATTTTCTGAATTCCACTTCTGGCTTATTCTCGTTCTCTTCATCTTCACCTTCTACTATTGAAGAGTTGTAGTGTTCCTTTGGGGGGCTCATAGTGTCTTCCTTATTCTTATTTAGTGTTTTTCCTTTGTTTTTCAGCATTTGCTTATTTGGGGGGGGGGGTCTGGTTGCTTTTCTCTTTAACTTTGTCTTTGTTCTTGTGATGAGGTTTCCCTCTCATTTGAGCTGCTATGTGTCTGCACGTTGCAAGTAGAAGCATGCAGCCCCACCTACTGGAGCCCAGCTCACTTCTCAATCATAGCAGGGGTAGGTACAAGCGCTGGTGCACAGAGCTCTGCCTACTGTGACCTGGATTACTTCTCACTGGCAGATGGAATGAGCACGAGCTTTCCATATTCAGGACTTTTCCTTGTTGTACAGCTAGCATGGCTATATGTTGTACAGTTTGAATGGGGAAGAAATTACTCTGAAATGTTGTGGTCCTGGTTCCTGGGTGGAGGGTGTGGTGAGGTGGCTCCTGCAGTTGATGGGTGTGTGCACATGAGGCAATGGTAGCACTCCCCTGCTTACATTTGAAAATGTAAACAAACAGGATGGCTCCTCCCTGCTGGCTGCAGGTCCGGTTGAGGGGAGGAGGGGATGTAAATGGGCAGGGGGCTGCCCAACCTCTCTGTTCCTCTATATCTTCTCTTTTTTCACCCACATCAAACTTCAAATGCAGTTCACCAAGCTCTATTTGTGGCTCCATGGACCCGCAATTTCCTGTTTAACTTGGTCTGCTGGGGGCTGGTGCCAGCCTCCCCGTTCCATGCCTCCACTGTGCGTTGACCACTTCACTTTCTTATTTGCCCCTTCAGCGTGGACCTGCCCAGTCTCTGTTGGTCTCCATCGCAAATTTCCCATGGCTCCATATCCCCTGTGTATTCTCTCTCCTTTTTAACTATATATTTTGCCCCACATGACTCAGATCGTCCTGTTGTTATATCACCATCTTGGGATACCCCCTCTATTTTTGTTTTAAATTTATGTGTTTATTTGAAAGGCAGTGACAGAGATGTAGAGAGAGATAAATCTTCCATCCACTGGTTTACTCCCAAATGGTGCAAGAGATAGGGCTGGGTCAGGACACAGCCATGAGGCTGGAACTCCATCCAGGTTTCCCATAATAGGGGCAGGGGCCCAAGTACTTGGGCCACCATCCACTGCCTTTTCAGGTGCACTGACAGGAATGTTGGATCAGAAATGGAGCAGCAGGGCATTGAATGGGTGCTATGATATGGGAAGCTAGTGTTAGGCCAAGGCTTAACCCACTGTGCCACAGCTTAAGTTTTTAAGAGGCCCCTGATCAAAGAGAGCATTTAAGAGAGCATTTCTCCTTTTAGTCTACTCACACTTTTGCATTTATTTTTGTATAGCATATTATTTAAGTTTATAATTTGAGTTCACATAATGAGTTCTTTAGGGTTAGTCTTAGACTCAAGTTTCTTCTCTTTCAATTTTCTATTCCTTTGATTTAAGACTTCAAGTTGGTCACTTGTTACTTCTAAATTGTTATCAGTGTTCTGAACCAGTAATTCATATATCCAATTGCCTTCTTGACATTTCCACTGAGAGATATAATAAGAATATAAAAATCATCATGTTCAAAACTGAACTTGTGATGCAGTGCCCCAACTTTGATCTACCGCCTGCATTTCCTTCCTCTGTGTATGTCATCACCAAACCCACCTTCCTCTTACTCCCCAAATCCAAAATCTGGACAGCCTTTCCTCCTTAAATATCTTCAGTAATCTCTAAGTAAATGACCCCATTAGTCCAATGACGTTCAGTGGCCTGAAAAAGTCTCTTAGATGTCTTGGGTTGGAGAAGAAAATAAAATGTAGCAAAATACAAGCTTGAAATAAGTAAACATGGATTTTCTAACTTTATCTTTATAATCAGCCTTGGGGTGCTTACATTTCCTCAACTTTATGTGTGTTTATATGCATGTGAGTATATATATATATACACATTTGTATATAAATTGTAATTTTGGGACTAACTTGCAATATCTATCATTTTTATGAGGTACATGTGATGTTTCAATTCATGTTTATGCTGGGTGATAACCAATTTAGGGTAACTGGCATATCCATCCCCTTTAAACTTTTATAATTTTAGTAATGCAGTGGTTCAGTTCCTGGACTTAAATCCAGTCTTCCATATTACTTGGCTGTTCTGGGGACTATGTGGTTTTGTTCTTTGGTTACATTTATTGCCCTTTAGGACTGTCTCACTCTTGAGATAAAGGTTATTTTATCCTCATATAGAATTATGTATCAGAAATATCCTGAACTCAAAGGTGGGTATAGGAAGGTAGCTTTCAGGCAACCACAGTAGGTATTTAACCTAAGGAGCAATGGTTCAATGACAATTTGAATCATCTGACAGTTGAATAGCTTATAAATGCAGTTCTAAGCTCTGTGCTTCTAAAAAATCTATCTCAAAAGAACTGTGTTCTTTGATCTAAATGGTTATATACAGGTGAAATCTGTTCAACAGTATTTTCAGGGACATCAAAATTGCTGTTATATTCAAATTTTAAAACCAAAACTAATTATAACAGTTTACTGAATATATGCATCATGGGTATTTTTATTCCTGCTTCAAGTAACATTTTTGAAACATGGTGTTTGTAGATTATTTTGTCAATGTATTTGTGACACAAAGTAGAATTGCATTTAGAGTTCTCTAAGATTTCCCACTTCTCTGACACCCTTCACAGGAGAATGTCTTAAAAGTCTAATAATGCTAATAGCTTCAATACAAATAATAGTACTAGCTGAAATTTATTGAAAGACTACTATATTCAAGGCACTTTGCTAAAGGATTCAATATATATTAGTTCATTTAATTTTCACAAAACACCTAGGCAATTACTTGTATGATGTACCATTCATAGGCTCAATTTCAAGATGAGAAAACTGAGGCTTAGCAAGGTAAAAGAATGTTTTCAATGTTTAAAAGCTAATGCATAAGTATACTCATGACTCAATTTCAGGTACGGTACACTGTTCACAGTTTATAATCCTTACCTACAAGGAAATGTCTATTCAAGGTATTACATCCTCATCTCTCTTTATCTCTCTCTCCTTTCAGATTGGTATTGACCTAACTCCACTAAATCAGTCTTAAACAGGAACAATAAACTTCATGTTACCAACTACAATGTCATTCTCATATTTCTCAATCTGCACATAAAGTACAAAACCTTTGATAAATAATATCCTTGCTTTATTTCTGTGATACATCATACATATTTTTGTTCTTTTTCCTTTACCAAGGTTTTAAGTGTTAGTTTTCCAGAGAATAATTTATCTTTGAATTTATAAAGCATCTATATTCTGATAAATTCCAGAGGTACTCCTCTAGCCTTTACTAATCTATAGTTCCTATTCAACTCTAGATGTGTATAACCAAGTGCCTACGTGACCTCTCCACTTGGAAATTTACTAGGCTTCTAAAGTTCAACATACCTAGGTACAACTGTGGATTATGTTTTTTAAATTGCTCAGGCCAGAACGTAGAAGCCTCCCTAAACTGGTTTCTTATATTTACCTCATATCCAGAGTATTCATATGGATACACATACTCAGAGATACACATACACATATATTTTTGTATATGTACATAAATATGTATGTATACTTTAATTTCTCCTCTCTTGACTATCTTCCATTAGGTCATGTCATTGTGTTTTTTATATATATATAAACAAACATATATATATAAAATGAATGACTAAATTAACTCATACATTAGGAGAAGGAAGTCAGGTAAAGGAACAAAACAAAATAATCCTACAAATATGTTAACACTGTAGACTCAAGGGACATTAAACTCAGTGACTCTGACGATCTTATATACTCCTGTATGTGCATTTATCCCTTGAATATCATGAAGATGTAGCTAAAGGATCATCAATGCTTTAGCTAGAATGAGGGTCTGCCATACAGTCCTGGTGTGTAGCTTTCTCTAGGGGTGGGTTGACCCACTGTGTAATGGTGAGCATGTATTCATGATGAACCAACTGTACATGCATGCACACACACGTGATGTATATATTCCAACCTATGCCACAGCTCACATAAAGTCTCACAATACATCTCAAATAAAGTCTCATAATACATCTCTACTGAGCAATGAGTCATGTCCAGGGAAAAGAATGGCTTTGAAGCTACTCTCAACTTAGTGCAATCAAGTACAGTGACTCCTCAGATAAAACACAGCTTCTTTGCTTTCCTGCACCCCAGACTCTAGTAGATCTCAGTTTTATTGCCCAATTAAGTAAACACTTAGATTTAAAATGCACTCACATTTGGTGGATGAGAAAAAGATGAATTCTTAATTTCCCACTCTGTGTTACTTTTTATGTTCCACAGTGGAGGCAAACATTTAATATCATAGGGCTTAGCTGTACACCCTAGGCAAGTGAATCTCTGTGCTACTGTAAGTTTTATTATTGATGTAAACTCAGTTATTATGGACCCAAATATGGAAGAATATAGAGATGAGAATATATTTGAATATTGAGGCTCAACCAGAAGGCTTTTCAAGGACCTAACAGAATTGTGCAGTTTCAAAGTCATGAAGTTGGGAAAAAACCTGAGTATTTAGGGACCAGTAATTTCATACATGAAAAGTTATGGAGGGATAAACACAAAAAACTTTCTAATCCTTTAGTTTACAAAAGTATATCAAAAAATTTGTAAAAAAAATGAAAGTTTACTTTACAGCAAAACATTTTTTTAAATTCATGAGTGTGCTTTTCATAATAAACTTTTTTAAGTTTTTGACTACCTCCTCAACAGCTGAGTTGTGCTGTGAGCTTGGCTGGAATGGACAGGTACAACGGAGACAGCAGTGGCAACCTTCTGTGAGCCAAGGGATCATGCTCATTCACCCTTTCATCCTGTCATTCAATCAATGAATCAAGTAAGGAAGCAGAATCTAAGTTCCAAAAGGTCAAGGGATTCTTCTGTTTGGTTTCTCAAGCTTCTCTAAGTTCCAACGCAGAGTGGGCTTGCCATCAGTATTTGCTTAACAGAAGAATGCTTTCCTGAGAGCACTGATGTTTTGCGGGTTTACTCAGTGCCAGGAGGGTTGCAGCCTTCCTGTGGGTTCTCTGCCAGCAAACAAACACATCCTGACAAGGTTGTGCTCCCCTCGATGGCTGCTACATCTTTGGAGGAAGATCTTTGAGGAGGAAGATGAGTACATCCTCCTGTCTGAGAAGAGTGAGACCTTCATGTTTAGAACTGCTTTGTGATATTCTGGGATATTGAAACGTTGGGATCTTATGACCACTGCTCAGCCAAAAGCAAGAGAACCTTGAAGACCTTTTGTGTGACACTGACATTGCTGTTGAACATTACAAATCAGAATGAAGGGTTGCAAACCACAACTCAAATTTACAAGGTCTGCCTGGAAATCAGACAGGCTGTAAGCCAATTTGTCAAGAGTCTCACTATACTTGCTTCAAGGCAAAAAGAACCATAAATACAGGGGATGAGAGTGAATCTGAAGTTGAGTATTTCAATTCAGAACAAATAAATATATGGACCTCTTTGGGCCATTGTTTCCTGGTGACTTCTTTGGTTGTTTGTCATTTTTCTGGTAGCTGGTGGAAACGTAGACAGTGGAAAAGTAGCACTGTGTTTGTATAGGGTCATAGCAACACTTGCTTATAAACTTCAGATTCATGAGGCCTTAGGAGAAATAGCTTCAACATCAACTTGCTTAAGCCCAGGTTTCATTCTGGTAAAACTATGATGTATAATATATGTGTTTTCCCTGCTACTCAAGTGACTCAAAATTTTCCTTCACTTCTAATTCCATGGCATTTTTCTTGTGCTGTGCAGCAGGTTCAATTGGATATTTAATTCTAGTTTCTCTTGTTTTATTTTAAACACGGTTTTTGAAGGACACCTAATAAACTGTGTAACATCTTCCTGGGGATGGAGGAAAAAGTACACACTTTTAAAGTAAGCATTGATATCATCCCTTAACTTTGCGCTTTTTAAAAAAAATCCATTCAGGAGATAAAAAAATGTGTTCTGTTTTATGTTTTATTTATTTATTTGAAAGGCAGAGTTACAGAGAAAGAGGTAGAGACAAAGACAGAGGGAGAGAGAGCTTCCATCTGTTTGTTCACTCCCCAAATGGCAACAAAAGCCAGGGCTAGCCAAAGTTGAACCCAGGAGTTTGGAACTCCAACCAGGTCTCTCCTGTGTGGGTGGCAGGGGCCCGAGCATTTGGACCATCTTTCATTGCTTTCTCAGGTGCATTAACAGAGAGCTGGATCAGAAGCACAGCAGCTGGGACTGGAACTGGTGCTCATGGGGGATGTTGGTATTGCATGCTCCAGTGTAATCCGCTGTGCCAAAATGTTGGTCTCCCCACTCCCCAAGGTGGTATTTGTAAGATAGAGTTGTATGGCAAACTCATTGTGGTCTATGATGATATAGTTAAGGTAGTCTAACCTTTTAGGGAAAAGATATGCAAAATCCATTAATATTACAGCATAAAAGAGTCATAAGCAGGAGACTCTGGAATGTCAGATGAACAAATCACTGACCACTGAGACCTGAGAGCTTAGCAGGAGGTGGAAAAGTAGCACATTTCAATGCACTCCCTCTTATACAGCTGATGGATGGAGCTGTTTTGACCCTGACACTATATGCCTTGGCCAGTCATATGTTTCAAAGTATAAAAATATTAGTTAAATATTATTAAATAATAGTTATAACAGATGTCCCAAATTCTTGTATTTTCTGAAATTTCATCTCCAGTGGTGGATCTTGGCAAGGAAACAGGTTAGATTTTTGAGGATGGGCTGCCACTTCCATTGAGGGTAAGGGCTTTTGAATTTCAAGCTTTTATATATTTGCATATTTATATTTCTTTATGAGATACAAACACACACACACACATACACACCACATGCACACACACATGGTAGTCCTCCCTTATCTGCGATTTCCCTTTCTGTGGTTTCAGTTACCCATAATTAAATGCATTCCAAAAATATTAAGTGGCAAACTCCAGAAATGATTTAGGGGTTTTAGGTTGTGTACCTGCTTTCTGAGCACTGTGGTGAAATCTCATGCCACCTGCCCTCTGCTGTATGGGACGTAGGTCATCCTTTGGCCCAGCATACCCAGGCTGTTCATCACGCTGCAGCAGTCCTCATTATCAGTTCCCCTGTTGTGGTATTGCAGTGCTTATGTTCAAGTCATCTATATTTTACTGAATGGCTCCTATACACAAGAGTAGTGATGCTGGCAGTTTTGATATGCCCAAGCGAAGCCATTAAGTGCTGTTTTAAATGGAAAAAGGTGAAAGTTCTCCACTTAATAAGAAAGAAATTTAATGTTGAGGCCACTAAAATCTACAATATATTGTAAAACTGTTCTATTTTATTATTAGTTATTGTTGGTAATCTATGACTGTGTCTAGTTTATAACTTAAGTGGTATATATGTGCAAGAAAAATAGGATATTTAATGTTCATTGCTACCTTAGGTTTCAGACATTTAATGGGGGGGGGTGGTTCTTAAAATGTATGTCCTGAGAATAAGAGCAGACAAACATAAGGCTATTTTTAGAAATAATTTACATGCCAGACTCATTTAAACTGTTCAATTTAGTGGTTTTTAGTATATATACAAAGGTGTACAACCAACATCACAGCCTTTTTACCCTAAGTTTATCACCATAAGTTTAGGATATCTTCATCACCCCACCAAGGAATATAACACCCATTAGCAGTCATTTCCTCTACTTGTTCCCTTCACAACTCCCTCTCTCTAGCCACGAATTTCCCTTCTGTCTCAATAGATACGTCTATTCTGAAATATCCTATCACAGGCAATCTTTTACAGCTGGCTTATTTTACCTTATTTATATAAAGGGATCACATTTCATGTGTTTCATATACACAGTTTGAAGAACGTGGTACTTCCCACCCTCTCCTCCCTCCCTCCTGCCCTTACTACCACCCTCCCTCAGCCTTCCTTAATTTTCTTTCAATTTTTGCAGTTACATACTTTCAGTTTACTTCCTAGTCATAAGCTAACCCTCCACTAAATAAAGACTTCAACAAGTAGAGAAACCACTGCTCCTTAGGAGTATAGACAAGGGCCACAGACAATAATCAAATCTCAAAAGTCAATTTCAGCCATTCTTTCACTTAGCAGAATGTTTTTGAGCCCCATCTACATGGCTGCATATATTACTACTTGGTCTCTTTTTATTGTCAAATAATATTCCATTGCATGAGTACACACGTTAGTTTATGCATTACTCAGTTAATGGATATTTGTTTCCACCTTCTGTCTAGTCTAAATAATGTTATGTTTAGTTTTGGGGAAGACATGTTTTCATGTCTCTTGGGCATATATCTAAAAGTAGAATTGTGCTTCACATTTAAAGAAACAAAATGTTTACATGTTTTAATATTGAAATTAATTAGGCTTTAGAATTTATTGAAATGTTCATATAAAGCAGCCAAATGAAGCTGTATACTCATCGTATTGGGTTTTGCAAATGAGTAGCAATCATACTATTCAAAGGGTGAGTAAGACATGGTGCTAGTCACAGAACACTCCTGATTTAGCCGGTGAGACAGACTTTGACGCTGAAGCTGCTGGAAAACAGGAGAGAGCAGGCAAGAGGGGACAAGGGTGGGGACAGCAAGAAAACCATCTGGAGAAGGTGACATACCATCAACAGTGAGAAAATGGTGGGAAAGGGGGAAGGTGAGGGGATGCACCACCTTCCAAAGCCTGAGCAGGGTGAACCAGTTCAGCATATTCATAGGACGTGAGACAACAGAGTCCAGATGGGGGCTGGCTTTGGAGAAGGTGGCAGCAGGCAATTTGAATATCCACAGACTGTGAAGCACGCTTCAGTGGAACCAGTTTCTATTTATTTCCTTTTGTCCTTGAGAGGAATAAAGAAGGGAAACAACTATGAAACACTTTGGGAAAAGAATTGGCTATGGAAATGTTTATCATTATTAAAACATTAATGGAAAAAAACAGTATCTTATTTCCAATTCAAAGTATTGCTCATTATAACGTTAGTTTTCATTCTAAAACTCTTAAATGCTTATTGTAGAAAAGTTTGGGAATGCTGGAAAACAAATAAACATCAAGAGTTATCTTTGGGCCAGCATTGTGGTGTAACAGGTTAAGCTACCACCTGCAACGCCAGCAACCCAAATGGGTGGCTATGAGTTCCGGCTGCTCTACTTCCAATTCAGCTCACTGCTAATGTGCTTGGGAAAGCAGCAGGAGATGACCCAAGCGCTTGGGCTCCTGCACGCATGTGGGAGACCCAGATGAAGTTTCTGGTACCTGATTTTGGCCTGGCCCAGCCCTAGCCATTGCAGCCATTTGGGGAGTCAACCAGCAGATGGAAATGGATCTCTCTCTCTGTCTCTGTCTCTCTGTCTCTCTCTCTCTCTTTCTCACTGTCTCCTCTTCTCCTCTGTAACTCTGCCTTTTAATTAAACAAATAAATAACCCCTTCCCCCAAAAAAGAGCCCTCTTCAACCCAGAAACAATCAATTCTACAAAAATTGGTTTTAATTCCTTTTTATAATTACCATTAGATTAAAAGTATTTTTCTGATTCTTAACACACTCTCCCAGAACAACATTTTTAAAGACAACATGGAATTTCACAATAAGAAAAATCTGTGTAATTTATAAAATCTCTTAAACAAGAGAATTTCAAAAAGCATGGGAATTGCATTAAAAGGTAAGTGTACTTGGGGCAAAAGATTTTGAAATCCATGCATATGAAGGGCATTTAAAAAGTTTATGGAAAGTGCACATTATGTGAAAACTATGCATGAATTTAAAACTTTTTTGCACAAAAGTAAGGTTTTAATTCCATTTTCATGAACTTTTAAAAGTATCCTGGGGTTTATTACAATCTTTATCCCCAAATAATCTACAAATGTTTCACTATCGGAAATTGCATTGTGACACAGTTAATTGGTCAGTAAAATGATTTCTAGAACTGAAATAAGCATTAAAAATAAAAATGTTTCCTAAAAAGAAGAAAATGTTTTCTATTTTTAATATTTCTCTGGGCCTTGTAGGAAGATGTCCCAGGTAAATGTAAATTAATAAAGAAATTTATTTCGTAGTACAAAGTTTCTAAAAAATTAGTGGGAGCAACTGTAAAGACAAAAATAACCATTTCCTTTACATTAATAATTAAATAGGAGGGGTGCGTATTTGGCATACAGGTTAAGATGCTACTCTTGCATCCCACATTGTAGTGCCTGGTTTGAAGCTGGCTCCACTTTTGATCCAGCTTTATGCTAATGAGCACCCTGGACAGCTGCAGGTGTTGGATCAAGTACTTGAATACTCATATGGAAGACCTGTAGGAGTTCTTGCTGCCTGGTTTCATTAAGAACATCTTCTTAGTTATTGTGAGAATAGGGGGAGTAAACCAGTGGATGGAAGATCTCTCTCCTTTCTCAAATAAATAAAATTTCAAAAATATAAAACATCAAAATATTCTCAAAAAATTAAAAGTAAAGAAAATTAGGGCAGAGTATTCATAAAAATATGAAGTATTCATATTCCTAAAGTATATAGAGCTATTACACCTATTACAAGTAGCACGAGAACTCTCCTGATATAGTAAGAAAATGGGCAAAGAGGATAAACAGTTTTTCTCAAAGAAAATCAAATGCCTAATAAAATTTTTAAAATTTGTTTCTTGTTATCAAAGAAAGCACTTTAAACAGAAATTAAATCTCATTATTTTGTATATCTGAATGGATATGCAAATTTTTTGACCTGAAGAGGCACAGCTGAAATGTGCACTTCTAGCTTTGTGTGATTGCACTGGGCAGGATATTCTTTTTGCTTGTTTGTTTTCAAGATTTATTTATTTGAAAGGCAAAGTGACATTGAGAAAGAGGGATAGAGAGAGAGGGATCTGAGAGATTTTTCCATCCTCTGGCTGACTTCCCAAAAGGCTGCAAACAGCCAGAGCTGGGCCAGGCGAAAGACTGGAGCCAGGAACTCCATATGGATCTCTGTCGCTCCCCCTCTTCATGGAGGAACGACACTAAACCCTGCCTAGGCTTCACATCCGAGTCACGGCACCATTATGTCGCTCCCCCTCTTCGTGGAGGAACGACACAGGACCCTGCGCTGTTCTTTCGTCTGCTCAGCCCTCCGGCACCTCTTTCGTCCGGCTTTTCCCTAGGCTGTTTGCTAGTCTCTCTCTCCGATATTTTCCCTAGGCTGTTTGCTAGTTTCTCTCTCCGATATTTTCCCAGTTCTTCCCGTTTCTTCCCTCCTAAGTTTCATATCCGTCCTAGGTTTCCTATCCGAGTCACGGCACCACTATGTCGCTCCACCTCTTCATGGAGGAACGACACTAAACCCTGCCTAGGCTTCATATCCGAGTCACGGCACCATTATGTTGCTCCCCCTCTTCGTGGAGGAGCAACACAGGACCCTGCGCTGTTCTTTCTGTCTGCTCGGCCCTCCCCGGGTTTGCTGCTGGTTCTTCCCGGGTTGGCTACTATCCCTTCCACCTCCATGGAAGGGCAGTTCCCCCTGGCCGCTTTCCCCACTTCCGCAGGGGAGCGGCACACCGCCGGCTGGCTTTCTCGGGGGCTGCACGGGTGTTCCTTCAGCTAGATGTTCCCCTTAGATGTTCCTCGTGCATGCTGTCTCTCTCCTCCTTTATAGTCCTCCTCCGCCAATCCTAACTCGGCTGCCCACACGCCGAGTACGCTGCTCTCCAATCAGGAGCAAGTCCTACAGTTTATTGGCTGAACTGGAGGCAGCTGTGTAGAAGCTGTTTTCTCCTCTCCCAGCGCCATATTGTGGGAGAGCAGATGCACAGAATAAGTCTTAATTCCAGTAACTTAGTCTAGTCCGAGTTGCTCCCCACAGATCTCTTATGTGTGGGGCAGGGGCTCAAGTACTTAGGCCATCTCTTGCTGCTATCCCAGGTACATTAGCAGGGAGCTGGATTGGTAGCAGAGCAACAATAGTGATCCACTATGAGATGCTGGTGTCACAGGGGTAGCTTAACCTGCTATGCCAGAACGTGTGGCCCAGCGGGATATTCCTGAAAGCACTTAATAATATTTCATGTCTTTATAATGATTATGCTTGATGATATAATTTAAGGAAGTTTCCAGCAACTAAAACAAAGATTTATGACCAAAGATATTCATGTTAGGCATTTTTATACCATATCATGTATTTTCATTATCACAAGATAATTACTGTAAAGAGTGGTAAATAAATCATGGAGTGTATATAATATATATATATATAATGAAATATTGTTTTTCCATTGAAGCAACTTTTAAAGGACAATTTATAACATGGGCTAATTTATAAAATACATATGAAAATCCAGAGTACAAAACTACCTATAAGATATGAGGCCAATTTTAAAAATATAAACAGAGAAAAAGACTTAAAGGAAACGTATTTGTGTTTTTTTTTTTGTTTGTTTGTTTGTTTGTCTTGACAGGCAGAGTGGACAGTGAGAGAGAGAGACAGAGAGAAAGGTCTTCCTTTTCCGTTGGTTCACCCTCCAATGGCTGCCGTGGCCGGCTCACTGTGCTGATCCGAAGGCAGGAGCCAGGTGCTTCTCCTGGTCTCCCATGGGGTGCAGGGCCCAAGCACCTGGGCCATCCTCCACTGCACTCCCTGGCCACAGCAGAGAGCTGGCCTGGAAGAGGGGCAAGCGGGACAGAATCCGGTGCCCCTACCGGGACTAGAACCCGGTGTGTCAGTGCCGCAAGGCGGAGGATTAGCTTAGTGAGCCGCGGCGCCAGCCATTTTTGTTGTTAATATTGGTTTATTTGAAGAAGTAAGCAAGAGTTAATTTAGATTTCCTTTCTTTGTTTATTAAATCCTGCTTTTTTCATCCTGGTAAGAGAGAAGAGCATATGCCTTAGGAACCTGTGCAGGAAAATGATTATATAAAATGTTTAGGAACACAGCAAGAGTACCCATTAATTAATTTTGTAGAGTTAGGTAGGTCCAGAATTTGTCACATATCCTCAGCATAAGGATTTCTTTCTTGTTTTGTGTTGGTTGGGCATTGGCAATCTGTCATTATGGCTGAAACTTACCCAATAGCTGCAATTGACTCTATCTTGCCTTAACTGGATAAATCCCTTGAGATGAGGTCTGATTCCACATAGTGACCTGATATCTAATTTTCTGCTCTGGAGTGATCATATGATGGGGGGACAGGGAATGTCACCTATCTTCCTGGATTTTATTTTCACACATCTGAAGGGGATATTTCAAGAGAAACTTCAGGTCATGAAAAGACACACGTAGTTGTAAGGAAGAAAAGAGACTAATTGTATTACTGAACAATTTCTGTGTGTCATACATAGTAATGATAATTTTCCACATGGGATTTCCTTTGGGGCGAACCCTCCTAATGGGGATGTCAGTATAGAACAAGACACTTTTCATGTGAGGTGCCATTCAATAGTCATTGCAACCCTAGAGAGAAATATGTTTCCAAAATTGAATCTGAGTGCCCTACTGGCTGAATCCATGTCATAATAATCTGTATCTTTGTCACTAGGCTGAGGCTTGGCCCTCAATGAGTATTTGTTGGAAGTCCCAGGATAGCAAGTGACAAACTAGAACTTTAAGGAGAATCCGTGTGACTTCAAAAGCAGAGTCTAGAGTCTTCTGTTGGGCCTAGGGGCAGGCATTTCTCAAAAATGGATTCCTGAGAGCAAAGGCCACTGGCTGCTTAACCTGACTGTGAACAGAAATGACATCCTGCCACCAGATGGATAAGCTGCAGTCCTGAGGGGATGGGTGTGGGGTACAAGCAAGGTCTGGTGGTCAAAGGACTAATGTTTTCAAACCTCCCCTGAAGATGTGAGCACAGCTGGTGCAGTCTCTGGCAGCAAACTCCCCCTCGCTCTTAACTGCAACGTGCGCTGCCTCAGTGATATGCAGGAAGATCTGTTAGAACTAATCCATAATCAGGAGAGAAAACCCCATGTGATTCTAGGAAAATTAAGGCACACATTTTGCCTTTGTTTCTGACTTTAAAGGAAATTATTCATTTGAGACACAGATAGAGTTCCCATCTGCTGTTCCTTCCACAGATGCCCACAACAATCATGGATGAGCCACACTGAAGCCAGGAGCCAGGAAGTCAATCCAGGTCTCCCACATGTGTGGCAGTAGCCCAATTACTTGAGCCATCACTGCTGCCTCCTAGGGTCTGAATTAGCAAGAAGCTAGAATGAAGAACTGGAGCTGGGTTTTGAACCCAGGCACTCTTGTGTGAGACATGGGTGTGCTAACCAACAGCTCCAGTGCTTGGACAGACACCCTCCTCAGTACATTTTAACTTTGCATATGTGCTAATACAAATATGAGTATAAGGTGAACTGCATACTTAATTATAATTTTTCCAGTAACCATATTTTATCTTATTTATTTGAACGGACAGAGAGAGAGAAAGAAAGAGAGAAAGAGAGATCTTCCTTCCACTTCCCAAGAGGCTGAAACAACCAGGACTGGGCCAAGCCAAATCAAAGAGCCTGGAACTCCATCTGGGTCTCTATGTGGTTGGGAGGGGCCCAAGTATTTGGGTCTACTGTAAAGTGGCAAAATCCTATTTCTAAATAAGGACTAGTTTGAGGTAGTGGGGTTAGGATTTCAATGTATGAATTTTCAGAGGAAATGCTATACCCATAACCCACAGACTTGAAGAAGTGATTATCTATCTTACTGCTTTAGATGGACTGGTATCATTATGCTAGTTACACATGGGATGCGTGTGTGTGTGTGTGTGTGTGTGTGTCTGTTTCTATGTGTTTCTCCTTATTTTCTTGGGGATTCACTGATCACCACAGCCAAGCATTCCTCAGCACATAGTAGGCATTCAAGAAATGTTTATTGAAAACACAAGAGAGTAAAAGAGCAGATTCCTGGAAAACTGGGAGCCATGTTGGTGATGTTGTTACTGTCACTTTAGGGAGATGTGTACCTTTCATGACTTATCCTTGTTTTGGCTGGAGTCCCTGGTTTTCAGGGCTTTATCACACTTATTATAAATTCCATCTGGATGGAAACTTGGCTAAGCTTCTTGGCCTGGAGCTTTAATTGATGCTACGCTTATTGGAATGTGAAAAATGCGAGTTCTAGTCTTTATGATGCTCTTTTATGCCTGCATAATTTACAAATAGTTTGGTGTCACAAAAGGCTCTGGCTTCATTATCAGATTTCACAGAAACAAAATCCAGGTGCCCTAAGGAGAGACCTACAAAGTAGGAGCTGGAGGCTGTGCAGTGGCAGCATCTTGAGCAGTCAATTGTCTTATATGGAGAAATTTCTCAGGAACGCATCAGGGCCCTCATCCTTTACCACAGGATGTGCTAAAGACAATCCATGTCTAACCTCACAGTGCTGCCTTCTCATAATGGGGCTCCAGACCTTTGGCAAGCCTAGTGCCACCTGTTCATGCATGCACTTTCAACCCTCCATCCAGCTGGTTGGATTTTATTTCAGATTCTACGGTGTGGAACACAGATCATTGCAATGCCTTAGGGATGCTAATGAGTATTCTGTTAGAGATGCCATATACTTAAATGCATCCACTTATTGAATTTATGTTTCTTTAATTTTTTTAAGATTTACTTCATTTATTGGAGAGGTAAAGTTACAGGCAGAGAGAGGGAGAGACAGAGAGAAAGGTCTCCATCTGCTCATTCACTCCCCAGATGGCTGCAATTGCAATTGTCAGAGCTGGGCTGACCTGAAGTCAGGAATTACGAGCTTCTTCCAGGTCTCCCATGTGGGTGCAGAGGCCCAAGCACTTGGGCCATCTTCTACTGCTTTCCCAGGCCACTAGCAGAGAGCTGGATTGGAAGATAAGCAGCCGGGACATGAACCAGCACCCATATGGGATGCCAGTGCCACAGGCAGAGGCTTAGTGTACTATGCCATAGCACTGGCCCTCTGTACTAATGTTTCTTAAGTATCTATTGTTTGCTCAGTGCTAGAGATACATGCAGATCTATGATATTATGTGAGTATGTTTGAAGATTTCACAATCTAATCAATAAGATCAATATAGTATAATGAACTCAGAGTGCAGTGTGTAGAGGTCAACAGAAGCAGGATAGGACATTTGCAGGGCAAAGAGAAGGAAGACTTCAATGTGAACATTAAGATGAGATAGATGGGAATAGCCCTAAATCTACATGAATTTCAGGGAGTGGACTGATTTTGGGCAAATTTGGAGAAACCAGAAGATTAAAATGAAATAGAGAGTACCACGAAAAAAAAAAATAATGTGACCTTTTTTGGGTATAATGGTATATACTAAAAGGGGGCTTTTAAATCACATACAATGACTTCACAGTAATTGAGCTGAATCCTACCTTGAATAAAATCTCCCATGTTGATAATTCTAGAAGTTCTTCATATTTTTCTGGTATTCGTCATAACAATGATAGCATGTCCATGCAACATTTTAAAACAATTCTATATAACTTTTTCTTAGAATTGTCCACACCCTGATGTCACATTTTATCATATCCAACTTTCAGACCAGGAAACAGAGTTGAGAAGATTATCTGACTTTCCCAAGAGCCTATTGAGTTGTGTGGTTATACTGGTTATATTGGCCTCCGTTCTTGAAACCAAACTATAATTATACCAGACAGCACTGATAATTTAATCGACAATTATCTGGGAAGTGCAGGGGTGGAAATGGTGTCAAGAGGATTAGAAATGGAGATGATGGTATCATTGGGTCTTTCTCTATGTAAACTGTCACTTTTGGCATGCCGGCCAATTTTATAAAGCAGGTCCCTCCATGTGGCAATGTGGAGGGCACGTCTAATGAATTTACCAGTAGATGGCGTAGAACCTTCCCAACCACCTTCAGATACCGAATCACACAAGAGTATGATTGGCTCATTTCTGATCGGGAAATTCCTCATTACAGTTGGATAAGGATCAAAAACAACCCAACCATACATTTTGAAGCATTTATTGGAAGATAATGTTGTACCAAAGGTGAGGAATACCTTTTTCTGCTAAGGGCAGATACTGGATATTGGTAGCATCATTCACAGGCCATGCAGAAATCATAAACTTAAAAATTAGCTGGGGGCCGGTGCCGCGGCTCACTAGGCTAATCCTCCACCTTGTGGCGCCAGCACACCGGGTTCTAGTCCCGGTCAGGGTGCCAGATTCTGTCCCGGTTGCCCCTCTTCCAGGCCAGCTCTCTGCTGTGGCCAGGGAGTGCAGTGGAGGATGGCCCAAGTACTTGGGCCCTGCACCCCATGGAGACCAGGATAAGCACCTGGTTCCTGCCTTTGGATCAGCGCGGTGTGCCGGCCACAGTGCGCCAGCCGCGGCGGCCATTGGAGGGTGAACCAATGGCAAAAGGAAGACCTTTCTACTCTGTCTCTCTCTCTCACTGTCCACTCTGCCTGTTAAAAAAAAAAAAAAATTAGCTGGGGCTGGTGCCATGGTGTAGTGGGTTAAACTGCTGCCTGCAGTGCTGGCATCCAATATGGGTACCAGTTCAAGTCCTGACTGTTACACTTCCAAGCCAGCTCTCTGCTATGGCCTGGGAAAACAGGACAAGATGGCCCAAGTCCTTGGACCCCTGCACCTGTGTAGGAGACCTGGAAGAAGCTCCTGGCTCCTGGCTTCGGATTAGCACAGCTCTGGCTGTTGTAGTCAATTGGGGAGTGAACCAGTGGATGGAAGACATTTCTCTTTCCCTCTCTCTGCCTCTCCTTCTATCTCTTTGTAACTATGACTTTCAAATAAATAAATAAATAAATACATCTTTAAAAAACTTAGCTTACTATAGATGGACTGATTTTCAAGTCTCTGCAGTGCTTGCTTTGGCAGGGCCAGACCAAATGATTTTGTGGCCCTTATACAGCCTGCAGGCCAGACATTCCCCACCTCTGTCTGGGCAGTCACAATAATAAATGTCTGCCAGACTAGTGGTGAGTTAGAACTGAAATCCATACTTTAGGGCCTCAAATCAAACACAGTTTTATTTCTGGGGGGACACTGACAATGCCACATTAAGTTCTAGGTTGTATATCTAAATGACTTTTTGACAGTCGTATTTGGATGTTTCACAGGGACCTTGAACTCAAATTGATATTAAAACTGACTTGCATTACGTTTCCAGCCTCACTGATCTAGGAAAAGTGAATGAAAGGATATGGCAGCATAGTACATTTTTTTGGTAAACTTTATTCCTTCTTTGTAGTGCTCTTCAAAATTTTACTTACATTTATAATTGTGTAAATGATACTTTAATGTCCATTTTACCTACTACAAGGCAAGCTCTATGTCTACTTTATTTATCATTGCTTTCCCACTGTGTAAATGAATGAATGAAAAAATGTTTGTCAAGACATTCTAAAATACTTCAAATTTCTAATTCATAACAAAGTGTTTTGAGGCATATCCAATTCTTGGCATTCCAGAACATTCTGAAGATACAAAATATCTGTAGTCACCCTCACAGTCTTTTTTTTCTAAGTGGTGAGGCACAGAAGTTAGGTCAGTAACAAATTCATGAAGTTTTGTCCAGTTGTGTTTAGTGTTCTAAAAAAGCAAGCAGGATGCTGAGTCAGACTTTGAAAGCTGCCTAATGCATATCAGAGAACTAGTTAGATGCTGGAACAACAGGATCTTAATGTTTGGACCACATTTTCTTTCCTCTGCCTTTCTTGCCATGAATTCACTATGAGATATATAGATTACGGAAGACTTGCCTATTCAAGTGGCTGGCTGTATTGCCCACATCAAATCACTGAGTGCATGCCTGTTGATCTGGACAGTCAGTTGTACTGAACACAAATTCAACTGAAGGATTGGAGCTTTTGGTACTTTATATTGGAATTTTTCTGCTTTGCTGATTTGGCTGATACTCTGATGAAGAGTCAACAGTAATTGGCTTAGGTGGTTATACAGTAGAATGAAGCTCTGGAACAGATAAACTGAGTCCCTAAAAGTAAAGGCAAGTATTGATGGATACATTAAGTGGTCAAACTGGTATGGAAATGCTAACATTGACATCATCTTCATTACTGATACCATGGGACTGTCTTCTCCCATAACTTCTAGGTCAGAGAGCATCTATACATATTTGGAAAGTTGAGTACAGTCTAAGGAGTTTAGACTAGTCCAAATACTTTGGTGTATGAATCAATACATAAGAAAACTTGTTAATACTGGCCTCTCATCTAATGGTGATCCCTCTATTAATTGCATATATTGATTACTGACATAAAAATTGAATAAATGGCTCTTATGTGGTAGTTGATGCAATGAAGACTCAGTGAAATGATATAACTTACCTAGCACTGCAAAATTTCTTAGTGATACTATTCAATGTAGAGATTCACTAGACTTGGTGATACTCCTATTTTATTATGCTACATACCTCTTCCATTAACAATGATTTCACCATCAACTTTTACTTATTTGTATGCCTATTTAGCAAATTGTGATTTGTGTAGAGCAATTCATTTATCACAAAGTACATGATAGTAACACACTAGCTCACTGCCAATTCCTCTATGTTCTAAGTCTATGTAATAGTAAGAGCCTAAGAAAAACAGAAGGAGGAAAATACGTAAGGGAAAACTAGCCTCCCAAAAGTGAAGAGGCAGCCCTAGCATGTGCCACAAGATGGAGAGCTAAATATAACCATGCAGCACTCTTAGGGCTATCACTGAGAAGGAAAAATACTCTGTTCTTTGGCATTAGAAAGATTTAGAAATGCAACCATTACTTATTTTATTGGGTGACCTTGCACAATTTAATTTACTACTTCAGAGTCTTGGGTATTTCTCCTGTAAATCTGAGGTAATAAAAGCTACTAGCAGAGCCACTGTGTCAGAGTTCCTCTCTATCCAAAAGCTGCTTGGAAGGGCGATGGGAATCTGCAGCATTTTGTCTTTACTCCTCCCATCCTTAATCCCCTTTGTAAGAAGAGTAACCATTTCTAAATGTCTGCTTAGCTTGTGAGATAATTACTGGGCCAGGAAGGAATCAATGTTCATTAGAGCACCTTAGTGCATGCTTCAGCATATTTTCCAATGCACAAGATACTGAATTATGCAGCTGGATAGAGAATGGTACCATCCCAAGATGCATGCACAGGAGTTCAGAAGAGTAGGAGTGTCTGTTCAGACAAAACCTGAGGTCCAGGCTCTTATTCACATTCCCTAAAACATCCTGCATTGCAGCACTGGGCACTACCCCAGCTTTTAATAATGTGGTACTTTTCTCCCACTTCCTCATTTGCACAGTAGGGATGAATTAAACTGAACTAGGTAAGGGTCTTAGATAAATCTCTGACATAGGATGAGTGCTCAGTAACTATGTGTAGGCTGAATGAACTATCTTGTGAAGTAGGATTATTGGGATTCTTATTCTAAAGGTGAGAACACTGGAGGCCAGAGAGGTTATGGAGTGAGTAGATGGTACTATACCCAGTATGCGAATCAATGCTAGTTTATTATAAATATCATTACTTAATGAGGAGGGCATAGATATAATGCATTCCTTAAATATTCCCCCCTCCAATCCTTTGTTGCACAAAAGAGAAGAGAAAGGGGAGGAAAGCAGAAGTTTAGCTTTGAGTAACACAGTATATATATCTACAGAATCATTTCTACATTTAGGTGAAATCAGTTATGAAATGAGAAAAAGAATTGAGTGGGGCCTGGGATGAGGATTAAGCTTAGTAATGGTGATCTCTGATTTTGATAGTCATGGGTTATACTTTCCCCAAACTCTGATTATATTGATGAAACAGGAGCTTTATCCTTATCTGAAAGGGAGAATGAAGAAGTGAGCGGGGAAACTGAACAATTATGAAGGAAGCCACCAAGTCACTGTGGAGACAAATCAAATATTGCCTGGAGCCCTGCAGATGAGCCATGCTGTCATTCATGCTGCAGAGAAGGAGAAAGAGGAGGAGGTTATACAAAATAAGCATTGCAATGTTTTTATGAAGTCAAGCTTCTATTTCACCAATATACATTAGATAGAAGATAACTCACCAAAGAGAATCTAAACTCCAAGTTTGTGTGCTGGGCTGTAACTTACCTATTGATTAATAATGCTCCATGAGCTCAGAAATCCACATGACACACTGCAACCTCCAGATCTGCACTGCCCCCCACTCTCTCACTTCAGGGAGGCACCCACTTTGCCTTTTATTGGCCGATTCTGTGATTATTTAGCCCAGCCAAACCAGAGCTGTTCTTGACATTTTTATAAGAGCCAACTCCCATCCAACTTGGTTGATCCTGCTCTATAATTTAAAAGTATAATGTGGGCCATACTGTGAGAGAATTTTTAATTTCAGCAGCAGTACTTGATTCACATAGAACAAGTGTCTTTTTATGTAAATGAGCCAGGACTTTTGACATGGAAATAAGCCCATCACTCTCATCTCTCTGTTATAACAGATGAGTTTGAGTGTGTTGAAATATGATAGTGTGAAAAAGATGCAAGTGTGAGCTGCGCCATGGAACTGTGGAGCTATCTTCAGAATCTATAGGAGTCAGGCTCTTCGAAGCTTTCATTTAAAGGCACTGTGAGGAAATTGATGCACATAATGTTAAACAGGCTCTGCTCGCTCTGCCAGATGGAAGTGATTTCCAAGTTCCACCCTATAGATTTTACAGCAGTCTTCTGGTGGAAGTCATTATCCTTTTCCCTTCTTTGTTCTTGCATGGTACATTGATGTGAAAGCCTACAGAACCTGAGTCACATGATGATGTTGCTGAGATAAATACCTATGTAAAGAATGAGTGCTGCTCTTCTTGGGTCCTGTGCACGAAAAGATCACTTAAAACAGATCTGCAATGCTGAGTTTTGCAAGATTCTGGGTGGCAGTAGCAGAAAGACACTGAGCGAGGTCTCAAGGGAGTCCTCATTAGGGAAGCAGCAAAAAGGAAAAACTGTGGTCCATGGTCATTGTCTTCCATTCTTGGTCACAAAATTCATCTTCATCAGTATCTCTGAGATTAGCAAGATTGGTACCATGAGTCACACTAGCCAAACCCATGAAGGACTTACGTATAAGTTGGTCGCAGACCCTTGACTCTACTGAAAAATGGAACAACAAGCAAAGCACATACCCAGGTTTGCTTGTGATCCTGGTAGAAAATTTACATGCAAAGTCAACTCATTCCCAAGATCTGCTTGGTGAATACACACAGAAAGGCAGAAAAAAAGGTGATCTGTTTTCTTAAAACTTTTGTCACAAATTAGAGTAGCATACAATCTCTACTATAATTAATTGCTGATAATACTAAGGATAATAATAATCCAAATTGTAACAGAGCCCCATGCTTACTTCATGCAGTGTGCTCTCCTGGAAGTACTGTGAAACATCCAGGTCAGCTGATTAGGGTCTCTGGACATTCCTGGAGACAGTCACATATCTTTGTTTTCAGAACATCTCTTTATTTGGCTTCTTATTCTATGCTTCCCTTAGAAATGTTAATTTTGTGAAAGAGTCACAGTGCTGCTATATCACTTGGCTGGATCCTACAGCTTCTTTACTTTAACCAGGGACATGACTTATCCCTGAAAAGATGATTGATTTGTGCTAAAATTAGTGGGTTTTTTTCTATCTTTACTCAAAAAAGCCATCTGTGACCTGAATCCCTAGTTATAAACTTCACCGGACTGGAAGTTTTTTCATTAAGAACCAAATTAAACCTCTAGCTGCTTCACAGACCTCACATAGCCCAGGAATAAGGAAGCCAAAAGACAACATATCAGTCGTTTATCATCTTAAATAACATTTAGTTTTTGAAAATGAAAAAATGGGTAATTATTTTTTCAAGTATAAAATGAATGGCATTAGATTAATTATGCATACACCTGCTCATTCCTCACTGTATTTCAATGCAAAGACATTGGCAAGTCTTAAGTCTCCATTACAAGTATCGATAACAAGCTGGTAATAAGGAGAGTAATGTCAGCAAGATGGCTACCAGGAGCTTTCTACCACAGTGCCCTCATAGAAGCATCCATATTGACAGTTGCCCATGGATGAGAGCACCTCTGTGAAAGTACAGAGGTGCAATGAAAAAACACCAGAATAACACTGGAGTAAACTCCAAGCTCAGGTGCAATGAAGAAGGTAAGAAAAATAGTTTCACTCTGTCCACATCGCTCCCCTAAGGTGGCACAGCTCTGTGCCAAGAGAGTCTTCTCTCGGCCCATGATTCATCCCACAGAGGACGGTGGGTTTAGTGAGAACTTGGCTTCCCTTGTCATGTAAGATGCTGCCAAGAAGCCCACATCTTTTTTTTTGCCTCAGCCAGGTACTGAGATAATCAGCATGGCTCAGGGATTGGGAGAGGCTTGGGCAGAGAAAAGAGGCCAGGGCCTTTCCTAACTTCTCTGTGGACTGCATCATGAGGTTTATTCACAAGCTTAATGGGACTCCTCCCCTGTGGGCCCTCTCCAAACACCCACAGGCACCCCAAAATGTGCCATGTGCGTCACCCCCAACCTTCCAAGGCAAATGCTCTGGTGTACTGCTGTAGATGAGTGCAGTCGTTTCAGCATCCAGCTCAACTCTCTGTGAGACTGGGAGGAATCATTCGAACTTGAGCATTTCAGAGCATTGCCCTGAGGAAAACCAATGGAAAGCCCCCATTACTTAGCCTGGCTTTGTGGGATTGGGGGCACACATACAATCCCAAGAATCCTCTGACCCCCAAAAGGGAACAAGAGATGTACATCCATAGAGGAGGTCTTAGGGAGCCTCTGAATCCCTAGACTACAGGAAGTCACTGTTGATCCAACTATAAAGACAACAATGCAAGACATGAAGGAACTAGAAAAATCAAGGAAACATGACAACAGCAAGGAACACAGGAATATCCTAGTAACTGACCCTAAAGAGATAGAGATCTACAAATCACCAGACAAGAATTCAAAATAATTATGTTAAAAAAAGATCAGAAAGCTATAAAGAGAACATAGACAATGCAGTAGTACCAGAGAAACCATCTATGGACAAAGCAAGAAGTTCAGTAAAGAGACAAAAATCAGGCACCAGTGTTATGGTACAGTGGGTAAAGCCACTACTTGTGATACTGGCATCCAATATTGGAGTGCCAGTTAGAGTCCTGGCTGCTGCACTTCTGATCCAACTCCTGGCTAATGCACCTGGAGAAGCAGTGGATGATGTCTCAAATTCTTGCCTCCTGGCTGTTGCAGCCATCTGGTGAATGAACCAGTGGATGGAGGATTTCTCCTCCCCACCCTCCCCCCATCTCTCTCCCTCTCTCTGTTGCTCTGCCTTTTAAATAAATAGATAGAAAGATAGATAGATAGATAGATAGATAGATAAATGTTTTTAAAAAGAAACAGAAATCATAAAAAAAATAAGTGAACAAAATTCTGGTGCTAAAGAATACAATAAATTGAATTAAAAATGCAATATAGAGCATCAACAGCAGATCTGATCAAGCAAAGGAAAGTCTGTGAACTAGAAGTCATTTGCAAATATTCTGTCGGAGAATAAAAAAGAAAAAGCATGAAATGAAGAAAGTCTGTGGGACTTATCAAACACCAGAGAAAGCACTAAAATCTGCATTATGGGATTTCTAGAAAAGGGAAAAGTAGGGAGAGAGGAGGAAGCTTATTTAAAGAAATAATGGCTTCCAAAATTTCTAATTTGGAAGTAGATATGAACATACAGGTACACAAGCTCTAAAGCCTCCAATAATGTCCGACCCAATAAAGACTTCAATAAGCCACATTGCAAGACCTAAGTAAATTGGCTAATTGTTTACAAATTCTAAATTCGAATCCAACTGATAGTCACGTAACAATGTTTAGTAACTTTAAATTTTCTTTCTCTTATTAATCCTTTTTTATTGTGGTAATATACATGTGACATAAGATTTACCATCTTAACCATTTTTAAGTGTACAGTTCAGTAGTATCAATTATTTTCAAATTGTTGAATGTATTCATCTGTTTACCTTGGTTTCACTATTTAAAAAATTATTAGCATAATAATCATGTCTTTGTTTGTGATGCTCTAATGAAGTACCTAACATTGGGTAATTTATAAAGAAAAGAAATTTATTTTCTCACAGTTCTGGAAGCTGGACAGTCCAAGGTGAAGGTGCTGACAAGTTTAATGTCTGCTCCTTCTGTCACATTCCTCTCACATGCCATATATAAGACTCCCTCCCAGACCATTTCTGAAATGAAAGGCTCACCATCTAAATTAGGCCTCCATGTGGATGAGGTTCTTCGGGTGGTAGCTTCTCAAGTATAGTTCCTTGAAGAGAGTTTGTCTCTAACCCAAGATGTCTACCTCACATGCTCAACACACACACTGGGAAAGGCATAGGGTAACTACTGTAGACAAAGATCCCGGAATTCAAGGTGTAAAGATGACACTGGCCCATAGCAAATCTGAAACTCAGCCAGGCTGATAACGGAAGTTTCTCAACTAGGGCTCAGCACATTCATACTCAGGAATAGTACTTCATTGCTTTTGGCTCTGTGCTCTGAATCAGTCATTTGATTTTCATGAAATGTCTTTGAAGTTACACATCATCACTTTCACGTTATTCCCAAAGTGCCACTAAGTTAAGTCCACACTGAAATGGAGGGGATTTGGGCTCAACTTCTAGAAGTGATATGTGAGCATATGTTTAAACCAACACATTTTCTGTCCCTGTTCTGCCAATGAGGAGCACTAGAGGGCAATTACAAAGCAGGGGAATTAAAGCAGTGTCTGACTTCTTGTTTGCTCTTCCTTAAGCAGTGGTTGGGTAGAAGCAGTTGGTTCTGGCCTCTGAATCCTTTGACTATTTCCAGAATTAGCTTTCTTGTCTTCTTTAGCAATTGCACCAGCAGACGGTCAGAATCTTTGCCACACAGATCAGACTTCTGGGTTTGCAGGGCTCCACCACCATGACCTGGAGTCCCCACATCAGCAGGGGGCACAGACTTTGATAATCCTAACCCATTTTCTTTGTTTCTCCTCTCTGGGTCATAAATTGCTTACTGAAGTTGTCTCTGTGATACCCCTTTTTTCCCTCCATCACTCAACACCCCTATAATCAAATCCATATATTACATATTCTTTGTTGAAACACCTAGTATGGTTTCCCTTGGGACATTTTCGTTATTTGTAGAATGACTCTAGTAGTTCAGATGACAGATTGGCCTTGGGCATTGCCTAGAGACTGGTTATTGGCTTCTGGTTATTTCTCCTTTGCCCAGAAGAGACTTTGGGCTAGTTGTAGTTTAAGAATCCCAAAGTCATACAAGAGCATACATGAATTCCATACAGTGAAAGTGGAGTCATAGCTTTATCTCATTTTTAAAGATATATGTAACTCAGAGAAGATTAAAGGCTCCTTGTTTAGATTCCCCAAAATAGCTGACCAAGAGTATTGTTTGGGGATGTTTAGAATACAATAGCTTTCTGAGCCCATCCTTGCCAGAATGAGTCTGGGAATCTTTATCTCTGAAAAGTTCTGCTGAACTGCATACGTGGAATCACTAGCATGTGATGTTCCTGCTCCTGTCCATTCTCAGGACAAAAATACCTCTGCCAACTCTGAGAGGCTGCCATGAGGATGTACGGCAAAAGACTCTTGGTTAAAAAGAGCAGGGCTCACCCCAGCTGATTAATGAAGTGACCGCCATAGGGGTATTATACGAATGACATTGACATGTCACTGGATTCTAAGAGCAGAAACAACTTTATAAGAAATAGCAGTCGAGAAATGGTCTTATTCTATCTCCCTTTCAGGCACTTAGCTGACTCATCTTTGCTTTTTTTCTGAGTACCTGTTATGATTTCTTTTCGTTGCTTTTGTTTGTTTACTGTTTCCCTGATATATCAACTTTATAGCTAATCTAATTTTTCCTTTTACTTTTCAGTTAAAATTCTGGGTAATAAATATGACTGGCTTAAATAACAGCCATTATTTGACCAGGTATTATAATATGGGCCAGGGTCAGCATAATGCTTTCCTGAACTTACCATATATTCCCAAATAAACTTGGCCTCTGAGGTAGAATCACATGGAACTGACCACAAAGTTGAGAAGAGTTACAAGGGTGATTCAGTGGAACAAGAAAGATTAATAAATTAACCTGGATAATTCATGTAAAGTTTAGGAAGGTATACTGAAAAGCTTAAAATAGCATAAAGTTATAGCCATGTTTAATACTGATGGAAATATAAATATTGCTATAGATCCATCTCAGCTTTGAGTTCCATGAAAACAAAAATGATCACTCAGATTTATCATTTATTCTATCCATAAAACAATATATATGTTATGACATAAACTTAAAGAATCATTTTTATTACTTAGGGAAGTAGCCCTCTGACCCCCCCATTTCCTTGAATTTCTATTGAAGCATAACAGATTGTCCAAGACTTAAGGATGTTTTGATTTGTTGCTAATCCTACCTGACATTGTTCAATGCATGTGACACATTGTCCACCTCTTCCCCAGTTGAATAATGGAAGACTCAACAATAAATCCTTAGCTGTCATAATATTGATGGTTCTTTGATGAAAATGTCTTCAAGTTGTGACAAGAGACATAAAAATAATTCATATTTTTGACAGTGATATTCTGGCTTTTTCTTTTATTTCTTTAATATCATCACACATGGTTTTAAAATCAGAAAAAATTCAATCAGCAAGAGGATTTAAGAAATGGTATACTTTAGTTAATGAAATTGTCATGAAAAATTTAATTAGAAAAGTATTTTCTTCCTTTTTAAAATGCTTTTGAAGAAAAAAAAAATAAAGGTCCTTATTTCTGGGCATTTGACTACCCAAACATTCAATATTCTGTAAAATAAGGCTAAAATACATGGTTATTCCATTCTTCCCTCTAACATCCATATTGGCCAAGAGAAGCAGAGGTTGAGAAGGACCTTGTCTTAAAATAGAAATGTAAAGGGGTTATCTCTTCTTAATTCCTTCATTATCACCACTGCCTTACGCTCCTTACCCAGAATATGTGAGTTCCTATCTGTACTTCTTTGAAACTCTGGTTTTTATTTCCAGGCTTTTACAAGAGAGTATGGCTCTGGTTCAGGCTGGAAACTCTAATCCTAGCCCATAAAATGAAGCCTTTTCATCATCAAAGACTGATAATTTTTCAGGTTTCTAGGAGACTCTTAAGAGTTAATTTCCTTATCTTAATTTATTTATTCACTCATAATTAGGCTGAGGGAAAAAATGTCCTTCTCATCTGAGGGTGGGGAATCCAAAGTATTTGTCAGGAAAGAAATTAAAGGAAATTTTCCAGTGTGGAATGTGGTTGTGATGGGAATGACAAAGGGCTGTAGACAGACAGGAACAAGGGATGAGTAGGGTCTTTTCCATCTGTAGTGACTTGAGCCTGTTTATACACTGAAATGGCTATGAGCAGAGAAGTTGCTAAGAGGAGACTGCGATACAGCAAAGGTGAGACAAAGGTGAAATGATTTGCCTTGAACAAAAGGAAAGAGAGCTCACGTTATGAGCCTTCAGGATAAAAAGAGGGACGGTTGCCAGCATACACGAGTGTGAATGTGGTGGGGAGGGGAACAAGGGTGCTGACTCGGTATGATGGACTTTGTCAGAGATGAAATGGTCAGGGAAATCTTGGGAGAGAACGTGCTTTAATGCCTGTATTTCCTGGAAGCTGCTCATTTTTCGATGGCCAAGTGAGAAACAAGGACCAGAATAATATTTAGAAAAATGTTTGTTTTATATATTCTTCTACAGGACAATATACAAGGAATATATGCATATATTCTTCTACATGTTCCAGGCACTGAAGCAAATGAAAGTGAAAATGGTATTATCTCACTTAATCCTTAAAACAGTGGGAGATACTCTTATGAAGCCCCTTTATAGATGAAGAAGCTGAAGTACAAAGAGGGTCAGAGCCAGTTTGACTCAAAGTCACCCAGCTGGTATAAATAGAGTCAGAATTCCAATCTAAGCATATTGATCCACAGTCCCATTATTCTGTGTAGCACTGAAGTACAAATGGTGCCCCAGCGAATTATCTGACATTGTACCAGGGCAAGGTTCAAGACTGGGGCCTTTATGTGAGCTGCATCCTGAGAGTCCTTTCTCCATTTCTTTATACAAATCAACCCCTTTTCAGGTTAAGTTGCATGGAACAAAGAAACAAAAACAGGATATATGCCAGAAATTCCTGGAGCTGCCATTCAAAACATTTATTATTATATGAGCTTGCTGGGATGATCCCTTAATCTGCCACTACATTTTTAGAAATAAATTCACTTTTATTTCTCTAAATTATAAATTGGCTTTTTCTTAGTCTCACTTGAATCCCTCCCCTCTTTGAATTTACCCTCCAATGTTACAATACACTGCTAGAGTGTGACGCTCGGCTCAGGGAGCTGAAAATCTAAAAATACTAGTTACAAGGACCTTGACAGCTTTTCCCTCATGGGAATGAATTCCCAGAAACTGGAGAAGCATCTGATTGTGGTTGTTTCTCGGACGGGTTCATTGCTGATCCCATGTGGTTCGTGACCAGGCTGAGTCTGAAACTGTTGCTGGCTACAGCTGGCCCTCGGCTCAATGACCCCCACTGGCAGCAGTATCAGCTGCAGTATTTGTCTGGGAGCCCATTAGAGGGAGAACAGGGCTGATTGGCATTTGGGGAACTAATTCCCTCGGTCTAATCATGCTTGTTAATTAAAACTGCCCAGACTGTCACTATGGGCAGTTCTAGAAAGATCCTGGTTGCTAGGGAGAGTGAGATGTTGCAGCCCGATTGACAGATAGGCTCCTGTGTATTTGACATGGACAACTTCCTATAGGAGTCACAGTTAAAAAAAAAAAAAAAGACTTGGGTTTTAACATTTTATAATTAACAAGAGCCAATTACTTTGAACTTCATGCCTCTCTGCCAAAGTAGCCCATATAAGTATAAATATTCTGAAAGGTGCACAAGTGATGGTGAGTTACAACCTTATTTTGGAATTGCCATTATATTTCTGTTAAAGACAGTTGGTTACTGTCACCTCAGTATGGACTGAGAATTCAATACTCCTGGCTTCCAAATCTATCTTTTTGTTTTTGTTTTTTTGGTGTTTTTTTTTTGTTTTGTTTTGTTTTTTTGACAGGCAGAGTAAACAGTGAGAGAGAGAGAGAGACAGAGAGAAAGGTCTTCCTTTGCCGTTGGTTCACCCTCCAATGGCCGCTGCGGCGCACTGCGCTGATCCGAAGGCAGGAGCCAGGTGCTTCTCCTGGTCTCCCGTGGGGTGCAGGACCCAAGGACCTGGGCCATCCTCCACTGCCTTCCCGGGCCACAGCAGAGAGCTGGCCTGGAAGAGAGGCAACCGGGACAGAATCCGGCGCCCGACAGGGACTAGAACCCGATGTGCCGGCGCTGCAAGGCGGAGGATTAGCCTAGTGAGCTGCAGCGCCGACCTCCAAATCTATCTTGAACACACCTAGATACATAGCATAGAACAATGTAAGTAAACTTTGAAATTTTGTACTTGATTCTTGAACATTGCAGCATAATATCACATATGTCAGAATTACTAGAACTAAATGAGATAATGGATTTGATAAACTTGGTATATAGGTGGTATTTGATAATTATCATTTCTTTAATCCTTCCCTGTCTTTTACAGTTGGCTATATGTTCAAAGTCAAGTTTCACAAATTGGGGCCGGTGCCGCAGCTCACTAGGCTAATCCTATGCCTGCGGCGCCAGTACTCCGGGTTCTAGTCCTGGTTGGGGCGCCGGTTCTGTCCCGGTTGCTCCTCTTTCAGTCCAGCTCTCTGCTGTGGCCTGGAAGGCAGTGGAGGATAGCCCAAGTGCTTGGGCCCTGCATCCACATGGGAGACCAGGAGGAAGCATCTGGCTTCTGGCTTCGAATCGGCACAGCGCACCGGCTATAGCGGCCATTTGGGGGGTGAACCAACAGAAGGAAGACCTTTCTCTCTCTCTCTCTCTCTCTCTCTCACTGTCTAACTCTGCCTGTCAAAAAAAAAAATCATAAAGGCCTATAACCATTATTATAAATAATGTTAATATTTCTAAGTTCTTGCTGGTGAGTTTAGAAAAAAAATTATTTCCTTCTTCTATGTTTTAAGTTAAAATGCAAAATTTGAAAAAGAGAGAAAGAGAACATATAAAATTATCTAAAACTCAAAATGAAAACAAGTAACAATGAAATGGATTTCCTGAATGACTTTGAAACTGACTCTGAAATGATTTTAAGAAAGAATTGGACCAGGGGCCAGCGCTGTGGTATAGCAGGTAAAGCTGCCACCTGCAGTGCTGGCATCCCATATGGTTAGGGGTTTGATTCTCAGCTGCCCCACTTCTGATCCAGCTCTCTGCTATGGCCTGGGAAAGCAGTGGAAGATGGCCTAAGTCCTTGGGCCCCTGCACTCAATTTGGAGACCTTTAGGAACCTCCTGGCTCCTGGCTTTGGTTCAGCTCAGCTCCTGCCATTGCAGCCATTTGTGGAGTCAGCCAGAGAGGATGGAAGACTTCTCTGTTTCTCTCTCTACCTCTGCCTCTCTGTAACTCTGCCTTTCAAATAAATAAATATATATATAATGTATATGTATATATATATACATATATATATATATATATATAAAGAGAGAGAGAGGAAGGAAGGAAGGAAGGAAGGAAGGTAGGTAGGTAGGTTGGTTTAAGTTGCTGCTCAGGATGCCTGTCATACATCTGAGTGGCCTGGATTTGAATCCTGCCTCCACTTTCGATCTAGCTTCCTGCTAATGCATATCCTGGAAGGCAGCAGGTAATGGATCAAGTACTTAGGTCCCTGTTACCCATGTGAAAGACCCAGAAGGGGTCCTGGTTCCTGACTTTGGTCTGGCTCAGCCCTTTCTATTGTAGGCAGTTGGGGAGTAAATCAGCTAATGGAAGAGCTTGCACTCTCTCTCCCTCTCTCTTTGGTTTTCAAATAAACAAACATTTAAAAAGGGATAATCCAAAGTTAGGCAAATGACATGCTATTTAAATAAGCTAATTTATTTAAATAGTCAATTACCTATACAAACAACAATTCTGAAATTTCTGATATAAGAACACATCTTATCATTTTTTAATAGTCTTTTATCATTGCACAGGAGGAGGAGTGTAACTTCTGGGCAAAAGGAAGCAAACATACATTGGAAACTTTCTAGCGCTCTGCATCTGACTTATTTTTCTTCTTTCTCCTTCCAGTCCTTGAAAATGATATAGTCTAATACCAATTTTTAAAGATGAAGAAACTTGTCTTCAATAGCATTCTGCAATTTTCAAGGTGAGGAAGAGCAGGAATAGAAAGGGCTTTATAATTTTCAAACTGTCCAAACCATTGCCACACAATTGCCAGTAGGTGTTCCAGCTGTGCTGGCCAGTGCAGTAGCTTTGATCACATGTAGTTCTTTAAGTTTAAATAAATTTTAAATAAATAAAATTAAAAAATAGTTTCAAGCATGCTAGCAACATTTATTAAATTTAAAAAATGTAGTTGTCTTCATTTTATTTGAAAGGCCAGAGAGACAGAAAAAGACACACACACACACACACACACACACACACGAGAGAGAGAGATGTCTTCCATTTGCTGATTCACTCTTCACATGCCCCACATCTCAAATGCCCTCAATGGCCAGGGCTGAGCCAGGCTGAAGGCAGAGCCCGGAATTCCATCTGAGTCTTCTACATGCTTAGCAGGGATCCACATACTTGAACCATCATTTCCTGCCTCCCAAGGTGCACATTGTAGGAAACTGGATTAGAAGTGGAGGAGCCGGACTCAAACCAGGCACTCTGAGATGGGATGCAGGTACTACAAGCAACAATTTAACTGTTGCAGTATATGCCTGCCACAGCTAGCTACATTTAAAGTACTTGGTAGCCACATGCAGCCAATAACTGCAGACTGCACAGGTACTGAATGCCTGCATCACCTGAAAAGATCCCATTGGATAGCACTGCAAGTCTAGAGATTCGCAGATGCAAGAAATCAGTAAGTTTACCAGCACGGTGGATTTAAATTTGTGAATTCCATTTCATGCATCCACCAAGAGTCTCTTGATCTCTAGGTACATTGAGACCCACTGACGCCTCAAGACCACTGATGTTGTCTTTTCCACTCCCACCCCTTGCCTTGCTAGTCCTTGCTTTGGGCATGATATTAATATACTGTTCAGGGGATGTGCAGAGGAACAAAAGCCTTTTGGAGACCACTCTGATTTAAAAGTAGATGAGAAAGTAATGGGATTTTCAGGCACTAATTAAATAGCACTGTTGGGGATATACTTGTGTTTGAAGATAAAGAAAGCCTTCTCATCTCCCTTAATCATACCATATTGGTAATGCTTTCTAGACCATTCAAGTGTGACTAGCTGTGGGGTGTGTGTGTGTGTGTGTGTGTGTGTGTGTGTGTGAGAGAGAGAGAGAGAGAGGCTGGACTCTTCATTTTTTCTTTAACCTTAGTACATTTTTCTTTGCATAAAAAGAGGAGACAGAGGTAATGTAGTGTTTAGAACATGGATTTTGAAATTAGAAAAAAACTGTTTGACTCTTAACTCTGCCACTTAATAATTAAATGAACTTGGGGAAGTTAATAAACTATGACCCATTATTTTTTCATATGCATAATGAGAAGTGTAACAACTACCTAAGGGATTGCTATAGAAATTAAATCATATAAGGGTTGTGGATATCTGATGTCAAAATTTAGAATGTCTTACAATATTAATTATGATTAAGAAGCTCATTTTGAAAATGATCTCATTTAAAGGAACAGAGATAATACCAGATAGTGACCTCAGTTATCAGCTACCCAGGGAGTGCATTATACAGGACAAGCATCCAGAGAGGGCCCTTACCACCACTGAGTTCTTAGGTGGAAAATGTCCAAGTACCATTATAGGGTCTTACATAAACATAAGCCAAGATGAGGGCTGTTGTGTATGGCTTTAAAAGGCAGTGCTGGTTCGCATCGGGGAGTTTGGTGCAGATGTGTTAGAGCTTTATGTCAGAGTTCCACTGAGCATGGGTGGGTGTAAACTCTGCATTCCAGAGGGTTGTGAGTAGAAGCTGCTGAATGTATGAATAGGATGCTGTCCATACACACGGAACCTACCTAGCTAGCACTTTCATTCCTGGGTGTCTCTCAGCCTCTTTTCTGCCCTAGAGCCACATGCTGTATTCTGTTTTATGGATGGTACAGGATCCCTGTTGCCCACTCTGGTAATCAACCGTGACTTGTCTGGGACAGAAAGAATACAGATACTCCTTAATACTCTTCTGAGGTAGCGGAGTCTGCACTGGTTATTTTGTATGCATTGTCTTGGTAAAACCTTGATGTTACAAGGTATAGTTTTGGATCATGGTTAAAGCCAAGTTTTCTGCTCTGTAAATGTACATGACTGTGGGGAGCAACTCGGACTAGACTAAGTTACTGGAATTAAGACTTATTCTATGCATCTGCTCTCCCACAATATGGCGCTGGGAGAGGAGAAAACCGCTTCTACGCAGCTGCCTCTTGCCAACTTGAGTGATGACCTCCAGGAGCTGATCCTGCTCCTGATTGGAGGAGAGCAGCGTACTCAGCGTGTGGGCAGCCGAGTTGGGATTGGCGGAAGAGGACTATAAAGGAGGAGAGAGACAACATGCACCAGGAACATCTAAGGGGAACATCTGAAGGAACACCTGTGCAGCCCCCGAGAGAGCCGGCCGGCGGTGTGCCGCTCCCCCGCGGAAGTGGGGAAAGTGGCAGGGGGAACCGCCCTTCCACGGAGGTAGAAGGGTCGGTAGCCAACCCGGGAAGAACCAGCAGCAAACCCGGGGAGGGCCGAGCAGACAAAAGAACAGCGCAGGGTCCTGTGTCGTTCCTCCATGAAGAGGGGGAGCGACACATGACATTTCATGTCACTTGGCTACTGCTTTTTTTAAGGCAATAATACAAAGTTGGTGATAATATCCTTTTATGAAAAGACATTTGTTGCTTCCTTTTTTCCAGTGATGATGATAGTCTGTATTTGAAGTCTAAGTCACTGCCTAAGAGCATACCCTAAGTGTCTTTGGGTTTGAATTGCTTAACCTCCACTCTCTCGGGGATCATTCTTTTCTTTTGAGGATTATTTATTTTTTAGAGGTGGAACTGTTTTGCGTATAAGACATTCCAAAGCCTATTATTCACCTCTACGGAAGTGGAGCCTGAGAGAGATTACTGAGAGCAGAGAGGATCACGCATACACTCCTCTCTCCCCACCCCCAGTCCCAAAGCTTGAGATCCCCACTTGACTGCTTTACAAGACATGGCAGTTACAGAAGAGCAAATGAGCAGCCAGGTTCACACTGTTCTTAAGAACGGTCACATTGCACAGCTCCCAGATGGCATGTGAATGGGCATCTCACAGCCAGGCACATCTGACAGGGCTGCGGAATAATCCCTGTCTTTTGAAAAGTAAACTGATTGTACAAGAATGCTTCAAACAGTTCATGGAAAAGTAGAATGAAAAGATAGGGGGCTCTTTCTGTGGACTTTTTTAAAAAAATTTTTAAAGATTTATTTATTTTACTTGAAAGTCACAGTTACACACAGAGAGGAGAGGCAGGGAGAGAGCAAGAGCGAGAGCGAGAGAGAGAGAGGGGTCTTCCATCCACTGGTTCACTCCCCAGATGGCCACAACAGTGGAGCTGTGCCGATCTCAAGCCAGGAGCCAGGAGATTCTTCTGGGTTTCCCACGCGGGTGCAGGGGCGCAAGGACTTGGGCCATCTTCTACTGCTTTCCCAGGCCACAGCAGAGAGCCGGATCAGAAGTGCAGCAGCCAGGACTCCAACCGGTGCCCATATGGGATGCTGGCACTGCAGGCGGGGGCTTTACGCGCTATACCACAGCGCCAGCCCCTCTGTGGACTTTCTGAAGCTATTTCATACTCATTTATTTTCTGTTACTAAAACAAATCATCTGAGGCAAGCTAATTTATGAAGAAAACAGATTTATTATGCTCACTGATCTGGAGATTAAAGATCATGACAGTGTCATCAGCTGGGCAGATGGCAGGAGCATATGCCAGGGGAGACCACACTGTCAACAGGAAGAGAAGTGCAGAGGTCAGGCTCCCTCTTAAAACAGCTCACTCTTAGGAGAAGTCTCTTAATCTTTCCCAAAGGCAGGGTCCTCAGTGGCCCATAGACCTCCCAGTGGTTTTAAAGGTCCACACCACTTCTCATCACCACACAGGGGTCAGGCCTCCAACACAGGAGCCTTTGGGGCACCCATTCAAACCATATCCAAACCTGAGCACCTGTTTATTAAAACTGGCCACACAGGCAGATTGAGTCAAAAATTGTCTTAACGATGTGTTAAGTATCAAATTACTTGAGATTATTTATCAGAGCTCAGTTGTACTACTTTAACAGTGAAGATTTTAGATTTCACACTCTGGGTTGAAGTGCCATTTAGAATTCTATTTGTTTCATAGAAAACACAAAAATCAAAGCAGACTCACATATGGTAATTTAGCAATGAAGATTGCACATTTCTAGTTCGCTCTCACCTCAATTCTGACAAACAAGATCCCTAGAATGGAACCTGTAGTGGTAACATCATCATTACCACTACTATCATTCTTATTGTTATTCTTACTTACGCAATTTAACCTAGAAACTAGCTCTGTGAAGAGGTCCTTTTAAATGAAAGCCAGTCTAGGGGCCTTGTAGAAATGCCAGGAATCTGAGATGTGCATGTTTGAGGCTGCTTTTTCACAGGTTTGGTCTTAAGCAGTAAGCTGCTTAACCATTAGGGTACATGTAGAAACTTAAGGTATCTGATGGCAGAGCACGTTTTGTGGTGGGCACAAAGAGGCTTGCACTTTAATCTCAGTTTAATCATAAAATGTGTGCACTAGAGTGGACATTCTGGTGCAATGGTTAAGTCACCGCTTGTGATATCACATCCCATATCATAGTGCCCAGGTTCAAGTCCTGGCTCCTCTGTTATCCAGCTTCCTCCTAATGCACATCCTGGGAGGCTGCAGGTGACGGCTTAAGTATTTGTATCCCTGCCATCCAAATGGGAGACCTGGATGGAGAATGGAGTTTGGGGCTCCTGGTTTTTGGCATGGCCCAGCCCTGGCTGTTAGTGGCAGTTGGGAAGTGAAGCAGAGGATGAAATACATCTCTCTTTCATCTTGTCTCCTCCCCATCCTCTCACTACGTCACTCAAATAAATAAAACCTGAAAAATGTGTGCATACTCTGTGTATCCCACTTTCCTCTTTTTACAGGCAGGAGAATCATAGGGTTTTTAACACAGGTTTGGAGTCAGATTCAAGTTAATGTCTTGCTGTATCATTTTCTTAAACTTTCTGATGCTGGCTGGCACCGCGGGTCACTAGGCTAATTCTCCACCTGCGGCACCATCACCCTGGGTTCTAGTCCGGTTGGGGCGCTAGATTCTGTTCCGGTTGCTCCTCTTCCAGTCCAGCTCTCTGCTGTGGCCCGGGAAGGCAGTGGAGGATGGCCCAAGTGCTTGGGCCCTGTACCCGCATGGGAGACCAGGAGGAAGCACTTGTATCCTGGCTTTGGATTGGCGCAGCGCACCGGCCACAGCGCACTGGCTGTGGCAGCCATTTGGGGGGTAAATCAACAGAAAAGGAAGACCTTTCTCTCTGTCTCTCTCTCTCTCTCTCACTATCTAACTGCCTGTCAAAAAAACAAAACAAAACAAAAAAGCTTTCTGATGCTTACTTTTCTATCTGTCAAATATAATGATAGGGTTGTGGAGAGGCTTGAATGAAGCAAGACAGACAAAAGTCTGTCCATTTATACCTCTTATAGTAAATGCTTAATAAATGTTAATGGCTGGTTTATTAAATTTAGAGTATGAGTAAGTAATCTTGACCATTTTGCAATGATCTGATTTATATTTTTATTTAAAGTTCTCTGTGTATGTATGTGTGTCTCAGGAGTTATCCTTCATTCCCCCTTGGACAAGATCCTATAAATTGTCTATTATTTCAGAGGGTGAGTTTTTCAAAACAGACTTTATTATTTAGAGGAGTTTTAGGTCCAAAGAAACACTGAGTGGATGGTATAGAGATTTCCCATATACCCTTTACTTTACACACACACACACACACACACGCTCCTGCATCATCAACATCTTCCACTGGAGTAGCATCTAAGACACCTACACTAACACATCATCAGACGATGATGTTTTATTTTGCAATGATTTATGTATTTACTTGAAAGGCAGAATGACAAAACAGAGGTACACACAAACTCTCTCTGTGTGTGTGTGTGTGTGTGAGAGAGAGAGAGAGAGAGAGAGTTAATCTTCCATTCACCTTCATTTTCCCCAGATGCCACAACAGTCAAGGCTAGGCCAGACCAAACCTAGGATCCAGGAACACCAACCAGGTCTGCCATGTGGGTGGCTGAAGTCCAAGCACATGAGCTTGCAACTGCTGCCTCCCAGGTACATTAGCAGGAGGCTGTATTGGAAGTGTGGAGTAGCCAGAACTCAAACTGGGCATTCTGATACGGGACGCAGGCATCTTCTACAGATTGGCTGATGTCTACCTATGCAGGGGAGTACAATCTGCTTCATTCAGTTTACTAATTCAAATGCTAATGTCCTTGGGAAATAACCTCATACACACACACCGGAAAAATTATTTAATTTGAACACCCTGTGACCAGTCAAGTAGACTTATAAAATCAGCCATCACAGACAGCTGTACCTACTGCATCAGAAGGAGAGGCAGAGAGCAGAAAGTTAGGCTCAGTCACTACAAGACAGGCAATTTAGAATACCAACAGCCTGTTATGATCCCTCTGGGTAACACTTATTTCCAATTAACAACTATAGCAGGAATGTGAACCAGGACAACTTTTTACTTAGATTTCCTGTTTTGGGAGGGTTTTCCATGGGGCTACTAACAAATGACTAAAGCTGCCTCTGTCCAAAGCTACTCTTAGAACCACAACTGATCATGTACTGCAGATAAAATTGTGAGCAGATAACAAATAAGTAAGATTTAATGTTGTGTGTTGTTATAGCCTCAAGGTGAGAAATCAACTTGAAAGCTGAAACACTAATTTCAGTATTTTCTAACTTACATAAGTTGTAAGCTCAATTTCCCACCATATAAAATAGGAATGATAGATAATAAGCATATGATTTGAAAGCCCATTGTTTGTGTAGAACAAAACTAAAAACCCAAAATATACAATAAAAATAAAATAACAGAACTAAAATGACACACTTGAAAGTATCTATCTGCTTAATATAAAAGAAGATGGTACATGAGCACCAGAGTTAAAAAAAAAAAAAAGAGAGAGAGACAAATCTTTACCTATACTGGCCAAGAACTAAAGAAGACATGCATTTCCAAAATCAGTAATGGGAGAGAGATCATCACTACTTATAACAGCAGATGCTATTAACTTTATACCAACAAACTAGGCAACCTAGTTGAAATGCACAAATAGAAAGACAGAAATTGCCAAAAATAACACAAGATGAAATTTAAAAATCTGAACACATACAATATAAATATTTTAACTAATTAATAAATTTCAAAAATATGCATATATTTTAAAGTTAGAAAGTAAAATTTAAAAATGTTTATTTTTATGCAAAAATGACTGAAATCCATGCCTAGTTTTTCATAATGCATTTTTTTCCTATGAACATTTTGAAGACTCATATATAAGACTACACTCAGATGTCTTCAAAGGAGACTTTCATCAAATAAGTAAAGAAAAAACAATAGTGTTCTTCCATAAACACTTACAGAAAATCTGGAAGTTGAAATAAAAGAAAAAGAAACCAAGCCAATTGATTGTATGGGGCCAGTATTTGCCTACTATCCCAGAGCCGAAGATATCACAACTATAGACTAATATTCCTCATGAATATGCATAAAAATGGTCAACCAAATATTAGCAAACTAAATCCAGTCTGATATAAAAAGGGTTAAATGTCATGAACAAATGAAATTTATCCCAGAAATAGCTTAAAATTGATAAAATTGAACTGATAATAAAAAGTCCAGCACATAATAAACAGAAAAGGACTTTACCCTTATAAAGGTTAGTTATGAAATACCTCACTTAAAATGGTGAAAAGCCGACTACTTGCATTTCCCCTAGGGAGAGACAAAGATGTCTTCTTTTGTAATTTCTATTTAACATTTGTCAGAGGTTCTATCCTGTGCAATAAGGAGTAAAAAAAAAAAAATGAGCCAATATTTAAAGAAAGAAGTCAAACTGTCTAATCACAGATAGCCTGACCTACAAACAGAAAATCCTAATGAATTCTCACTGCATCTACTAGACCTAATTGATAAATTCAGCAAGTTTGCAGGGTCAAAAATATAAAATTCAGTTGTATTTTCACATACAATGAATAGTCAAAGAAAAAATGATGAAAATAATATGAACAATAATAGCACCAAAATGAAGAAGATATTTCAAAAGAGTGAATTCAAATCCCCTATAAAAATCCCTGTAGGCTTTTTTTTTTTGCAGAAATTAATAAGCAGATCCTAAAACATATCTGAATATATAAAGAATCTAGATGAGCCAAACAATTGTGAAAAAGATAAGCCAACCTGTAGAATGTACAACACTTCAAGATTTACTCAAAGACTAAAATATGAAACAGAATGTATGGGTGGGCATTTGGTATAGCTGTTAAGTTGCCATTTAGGATACCTTTTCAGAGTGCCTGGGTTCAAGTCTGGGCTCTGCTTCTGATTCAAGCTTCCTACTCATGTGGCCCCCAGGAGGCACTGTGATGGCTCAAGGGTTTCTGTCCCTGTCAATCATTTGGGAGACTCAGATTGTGTTCCAGGCTCCTGACTTTAGCTTGGTCCAGTCCTGGCTGCTGTGAGTCAATGAATGGAAGATCAAACTCACTCTTTTTCCCCTCACTTCCTTTTATATAAAATGAAAATAAATTAAAAGAAAGAAAAAGACAACGTGGATTGGCATAAGAGCAGAGTTATGATCCATGGAACAGAATTAAAAATTTAGAGCTAAACCCTAACACTTATGGTCAATTGATTTTTTAAAATGAGCTTAGTAAAAAAAAATGAAATACATATATATTAGTTTAGATCCAGTTTCCATGAACTTTTTGAAGTACAATTTGTACAAGCTAAAGTTATAAAAGTTTCTATAACAAAAAAATAAAAGAAAACCTTTCTGAAGTTTAGTTAGGTGAAGATTTCATAGATATGACACAAAGAATGACCACAAACATTGTTAAATTGGTTGTCAACCAAACTAAAGATTTTGTACTTCGAAAAAACATTAAATAAATGAAAAGACATGATACAGATTGAGATAAAATATTTTCAAACCAAATTTTGATACGCATCTTGGATCCAGAATATATAGAGATTACTATCAATATATCAGTAAAAAAGAAAACTGTTTTCTCAAAATGCAGACAAAAATTTGAATACACATTTCATCAATGAAAATATATGAAGTGGGTAATAAGCACATGAAACACACAATCATGAGCCACTTCACAATCAAGTTGACAGACAACTAAAGATATGAGTGAGGTTATAGAGGAATTGGAATTTACATACATTGTTGTTAGGGATGTAGAGGTTCCTATTTACTATAAAAATGTCTTGGCTGGCGCCGCAGCTCAATAGGCTAATCCTCCACCTAGCGGCGCCAGCACACCGGGTTCTAGTCCCGGTCGGGGCGCCGGATTCTGTCCCGGTTGCCCCTCTTCCAGGCCAGCTCTCTGCTGTGGCCCGGGAAGGCAGTGGAGGATGGCCCAAGTGCTTGGGCCCTGCACCCCAGGGGAGACCAGGAGAAGCACCTGGCTCCTGCCATCGGATCAGCCCAGTGTGCTGGCCACAGCGCGCCAGCCAGCCGTGGCGGCCATTGGAGGGTGAAACAACGGCAAAAGGAAGACCTTTCTCTTTGTCTCTCTCTCTCTCACTATCCACTCTGCCTGTCAAAAAAAAAAAAAAAAAAAAGTCTTTTTTTATTCATTTACCATATAATCTAACGAATACTCCTTTAGCTATATGAGCATATCCAAGACAAATGAGGATGTGTGTATATAAAAAAAATTTGTGTACAAATGTAAATAATTGGATTATTCCAAAAGAACCAAAATTGAAAACAACTCAAATATCTATCCAATGATGAACTGCTAAGCAAAGTTTGATTTGTTATAAATGGAATACTATCCCGCAAGAGAGAACTGGTTTATGATAAATACTGCAACATGGATGAACCCAGAGAACATCAAGCTAAGTAAAATAAATCATAAGCAATGATTTCTTGCTGTATAATTCCATGTACATGAAATTCCAGAAATGGCAAATTTTTGGATACTGAAAGCAGATTAGCAATTGTCTGAAGATGGGGTGGAACTGGAGATTAACTGCAGACAGGCATGAGGCATTATTTTGGAAGGGTAATATGAGTGTTTGGAAACCAGTTTGTGATCATGGTTATACAACTACTAAATCTACTAAAAATAACTGAGCTGTAGATATAAGATGGGTGAGGATTTTTTTGGGGGGTGTATGTGTATATAACTTATACCTCATAATGGCCCAAGTACTTGGGCCCTGCACCCCATGGGAGACCAGGAGAAGCACCTGGCTCCTGGCTTCGGATCAGCGCGGTGCGCCGGCCATTGCAAGGTGAACCAACGGCAAAGGAAGACCTTTCTTTCTGTCTCTATCTCTCACTGTCCACTCTGCCTGTCCAAAAAAAAAAAAAAAATAACTTATACCTCATAAAGCTTTTAAAGATTCAGAAAAATGTAGAACGAGAGAATTTCAAAGCTAACCAAAAAGTACACATGAGAGAGATTTTATAGTGACAAAATATACTGCCTGTCAACACTATATTATGACCACAATATCACAGTTATAAAATATATATTATAAAAGCTGTTAGAAATGTAAAAGTAAACTGACAAATCGATGATTAGAGTGGATTTTTAAGACAATCTTTTCAGAATTGATAGGTTATATAGACAAAAAGAAGACAACACAGAGGACTTAAATAACACAGTTGTCAAGATTTATCTCATAGATAAAATAGTACTTTACAGTAAAGATACAAAGAATAAACTGCTTTTGCCAAACTCACTAGAAATGCACTAACATTCACCATCATCACAAATGATACCTCACAAATCCCAAAAATTACATATATATACAAATGTAGATAACACACACACATACATATGTATGTGTGCACATGGATGCATGTGTGTATGTTTCAAAAAGTTCATGGAAAATGGGATTAAAAGATGTTTATTTTGGTACAAAGTGATTTTGAAATCCACATGCAGTTTTTCTTTTTTTGTTGTTTTTTTTTAACTTTTATTTAGTAAATATAAATTTCCAAAGTACAGTTTATGGATTACAATGGCTTTTCCCCCCCATAACTTCCCTCCCACTCGCACCCCTCTCATCTCCTGCTCCCTCTCCCATTCCATTCACATCAAGATTCATTTTCAATTATCTTTATATATAGAAGATCGATTCAGTATATATTAAGTAAATATTTCATCAGTTTGCACCCACACAGAAACACAAAGTGTAAAACACTGTTTCAGTACTAGTTACAGCATTACTTCACATTGGAGAACACATTAAGGACAGATCCCACATGAGGAGTAGATACACATTGACTCCTGTTGTTGACTTAACAATTTGACACTCTTGTTTATGGCGTCAGTAATCTCCCTAGGCTCTAGTCATGAGGTGCCAAGGCTATGGAAGCCTTTTGAGTTCGCCGACTTCAATCTTATTCAGACAGGGTCATAGTCAAAGTGGAAGTTCAACATGTAGTTTTTCATAGTACGAATTTTTCTTGAACTTTTTAAAGACCACATGTGTGTGTTCATTTCAAACATTTTACACCAAAATAAATTTGTTTTAATTTCATTTTCTATGACTTTTTGCACATATAAATGCATAAATGTAAACACTTACATACATATGTATACATACATATATATGAATACATACATATTATTGTATTTATGCCTGCATTTATTACTTAAAGTCAAAAAAATTAAGAACTATAATAATGCAATACCAACCAATTCCAAGCACAGACTATCCATGCCTAGCACATCTAAATAATTATTTATTTTTAGAAGTATATTATATAATAGATGTAGGACCTAACAACACATTTGGCAACATTTTCTTAAGGAATTTCACTAAAACAATAATAACATGGTTTTTAATTTTGTTGTTTAAGGAATTAAGCTACAAGATGAATAAGAAGGAGTCACAATACAAAGAAACAGAAGTTGGAAAGCAAATGAACAAGCACCAACTGATTTTTTTAAATATTAACAATAGCTGTCTATGTGTTGTATGATTCAGATGTTATTTATTTTCCAAATGCATTTCTAAATTTTTATATAAAAAGAAATATTTTGAGTAAAAATGATTTGGCAAATATCATTTACTTCTGCAGCAAAATGATTTATCTACTTCAGTTTCTTAAAGCTTTGGCTTCCTAATTTCTTACAAATTTACTTATACAGAAGAACCTTCTTAACATTTCTCTCTCTGAGAGGAAATACAGCTTCCCTTTCAAATTATTTTTTATCTATTAAGGAACCAAGGTTTTTAATAAGAAAATTAATCTAAGGGATTAAATTTTTTTACAATTTTTGAATTAGGTTAAAATATTTTTGGCCATATTACTCATTATTAGGGAAAAAAGTGAAATTAATTGATTCAAAATCTTTATCAATTATTTGCAGAAGCAGCCAAGGAAAAAGATCCTTCAAAAGAAAGAGTTTTCGAATACATAGAGGCTTTGATGTCTGTGCTGTCGCAGCATGGCATTGGCCTTTCCATTCTTCACCTCATCTAATTTAAATGACTAAAAGACCAATGGACTGCTGTGGAAAGAAATGGGGTTTAGCTTATATAAGTATGTTAACTTTGAGGCTGCTCTGCAAACTCTCTCCAGGGAACTGTTATTTAACTTTAGAAAACTACTTTCTGTGTTCATTTACAAAACCCAAGTGCATTTTGAGAGAAAATCAATTTTAAAATGTGTTTTCTTAGTTAAATGAAACCTGAGTTCTGTAAACAGTGGTGCAGCACCCCTAGGATGATAAGGCCTTGGGTTGCTGTTTGTCTCAGGGTAGGCAGCTGAGCCTAAGTAATCATTTGTTTCCTATGGGCCTGGGTGACCTATCAGAGAGGCTGGCGTGCAGATCCACCACACATGATGTATTAATCAGCCAAAGAGAGGCAGCAGGGCTACGTGGCTGCCTCCTTCCCTCCCTAAAATGTCGAACGGCTCTGCCAGAATATTAATATCTTAGCTGTAAGGTTATAAACAGGTTTGAAGAGGAATGCCATTTCCTATGCATCAACCGGTGACTCCAGAAGAGGGATGTGTGTTTGGGAGGTGGAGCATTCGATGTGGAGAGAAAGATTCTGAAACCTTGAAGATTTAGCAGAAAAGAGTATGCTGATTAATTAGCTGCGCTTATCCCGGGAGCAGAGTGCAAGGCTCTGAAGTCACAGCGTTCATCTTCTAGTCCTGTAACTCTGGTCGCTTGGCCTTCTCCATTCCTAATCCCTTATTTCTAAAAATTCTTCCTTGTCATATTGCTGGAAAGATTAAATGAGATACTGCATGTAAAACCTTACTAAGTGTTGTTCAATGAGCATACTTCTTTTTCTTTGTTGTACTTACTTACTTTCAAATAGTTTCCTATGTAAAGTATTACAGCACCAGCCATCATTTATCTGTTTATTGCAAAGGTAACACAGGATACATTTTTTTTCTAACATTCAGACATTTTTCCTGGGTTAACATTGAAAGGTATTTAGGTTGAACACAAAGGAATCCACATGCATGCGAATAGTTATGTTGATAGATGTGGAACTAACATTTCTAGAACTATATTATAAAAGAAAATACACTAAGAACTAATAGTTGAAGTCCCAACATTATTAAATAATTTATAACATGCACCCAGTTACACAAGTAATTTTGGATGTTCAAATGGAGACCAAAGTTCTATACACTGAGGCCTCTGTAATGTCACTGGACTCAACATTCCAGAAGTTCACACAGGATAAAAAACAAAACCTTTGGCTTTCCTGAATTTGGATGGATTGTGACTTTAGTACAAGTTCACCCAGTGGCAGTGGGAAAAGCAGCCAAGAATTAGTAAAAAGAACTTAAAGAATGTGGAAATTGAGGATAGATCTAAGTTTGAATCTCTGCTCTTTAATTTTTCTGGCCATGTGATATTGCCATTGAGTATCCTTGCCTTAGTTTTTCACTTGTAAAGTTGGGCTGACAAAAACTATCTTCTAAGATCAACATGTAGAATATAGTAATTTATGAAAAATGCTTGACATAATATCTGATATGCAATGGTATTAACAGAATGGAGAAACACACAGATATCTAATACTCTTAGGTGCAAGAGTATTTCATAAGTTTTTTTCATTTTTTCCCTTAGTTTCAGTTTCACATTAGATATCATTCTTTATATTTTAACCCTGAAATTTCATTACATATGTAAATCTGAGCTATGTTTTTCTACCTCTCAATAGAATTAGTGCTTTGCCAAGTCACTAATTACTGAATTAGCAAAAACAGCTGGTTTAAATCAAATCATCGATGGAAGTTAAGGTGAGGAATAGCAATGTCAGGGCAGCATTGATCTGAACAACAGAGAAGCATGCTATGTTTAACCTTCAAGCTCACATCACACCATTAGGAAATCTACCATTGATGCTAATTGAGAGGAGGAGAAAATCAAATAATCCATTTGCTGAGTCAAAAAAAATAATAGATCAGCATTATTGGGCAACGACCCTCTTCAAATGAATTGTGTAATACAATTTAGAGTACACAAACCCAAAAGCTCAAGGTCTCAAACAATCAGACTGAGCAGGTAACCATTTACCACGGAGCCTTGCCCAGCTGCAAGCCCCTGTCCCCGTGTGGTGGGAACACTCCTCGAGGCTCATGCCGTAAGATGCTAGGGTAATAGCAGGACTTGTCATTCTATTGGCTTTGGAGCAGAAGCACACTTTTTCCTCGTATCATAGAGATATAGGAGAAAGGCTAGCAGCAATTTATTCCTTTTTTTTTTTTTCATTAATTCTTAAATGACCAAAGATCTGGCTTTACTTTTATTGCTCTAACTTGAGGATTTCTGTTTCTCCTCTGACTTACTCTTAGGTTGAAGAGGCCTTGCCTTTTTCAAATGCCCAGGAGATTAGAAATGAATGACAGTCACATTCCAATCAGCAGTCTAAAAAGTAGACCAAAAGGATAATAACAGATTAAGGTGCTGCTGTTAATTAGAGTGCCCAAGAATATGGCGATATGATTCTACACAGTGGTTGCAAACTGAGATCATGGCTCAGTGCCAGCAAACAGATCATGAAGACTAGATTAATTGGTTAGAGATATTCTCCAGAATTCTTGCTAATGTAGATTACTGGAGGGTAACACAATGCTTGAAACTGCGGTAATATGTGATGGTTAATTTTATGTGTCCACTAGACCATACGGTACCCAGGCATTTGTTCAACAGTGATTCTGGGTGTGTCTGTGAGGATAATTCTGAAAAAGGTTAAGATTTTAATTAGTGAATTTAAGTAAAGCAGATGGCCTAATGGAGATGAGCCTCATCCAGTAAGTTGAGGATCTGAACAGAACAAAAAGGCTGACCTAGCGAGTTAGTGGAACTCCTTATCTCTCACTGCTTGGGCTGAGACACTGGTCTTTTCCTGTCTCCAGACGCAGATTGAAATTGACCCATTTTGCAGGTCAAGCCTGCTGGCTTTCAAACTGGAACTTCCATCACTGGCTTTTCTGGTTCTCAGGCCTTTGGATTTAGTCTAAAACTGTATCACAAGCTTTCCAGGGGGCTAACTGTGGAACTTAGGGCCTATTAGCTGCCATATTTGCATGAGAAAATTCCTTATAGTAAGTCAACCCTTCTAGACAGAGAGAATTGCCTTATCAGTTCTGTTTTTTCCATAGAACCCTTGTACAGAAGGACTCCCAGGATTACAAATAAGAGCCAATCCTAAGATAGAACAATACTCTCTGTAATAAATTGTAGGTGCTATTCCCACATATTTGGAATTATTTCTCATGTTGGAATTTTTAACTTCCAAAATAACCATAAAGAAGTTATAAATCTACTTATATTGCAGATGTAGGAACAAAAATTCTACATCTGTCATACTGTACATGGTATGCAGATGGTAATGAAAGAAATGAAGACAGTGGATAAAACATCTGTCATCTAATGAGTAGGGAGTTGGGGCAAATAAGAATTCTCTTTTGTCTATCTTCTAGAACAACTTACCATATAAAGTTGGAAAGTAGGTTTTTGTTTTGTTTATATCTTTTTGTAATTTCTCATTTGATAAGGCAAAGGTGACATGGAACTCCAATTTTACATGCTAAGAAAAAGAGACTGAAATCTTAAAAAAAAAAACAGTGTCAGATTTGAGATGATCTGTGTATGCAGTGTGTGTGCATGCACATGTGTGGAGATGCACATGCAGAGTCTGACAAATATGTGCATGTGCTTGGCAAAGCAACATAGCCTTCATATGTACTGGGGACACAAGGTGGAAAGGGATCTGTTCCTCAATTCAGTGCTAAAGGGGAGATTGATGACCCCGTCAATACAGAAAAGTATGTTAATTGCTCTATTAGAAGTTTATGCAGATTACTACAGAATGATTAAATCTGACCAGAAACTTGGAAAAGCATTAGTGAGAAAGAAACATTTAAATTGGACCTTGAGCAATGAGAAGGAAGCTTCCAGGTGAAGAATAAAGTGGATTTCATTTTAGAAAGGAAAAATAATAGCAATGTCCACCTGGCAAAGGGTATGGATTAAACTGCGAGATGTTATATTGAAGGCAAGAGATTTTACTCAAAACTAAGATGGTTCAACTTATAATTTTTCAGCTTTATAGCAGTGTGAGAATGACACACATTCAGTAGAAAGCATACTTTGAATTGTGAATTTTGATATTTTCCTGGGCTAGCAATCGGAGAAACAGTGCTCCCTGTGATGCTGGGCAGTGGCAGTGAGTTGCAACTCCCAGACATGAGGGTAAGCAATCGGTGCTCTGCAGTATGCTGTGTTGCTTAAGCTGGGGTGTCCTCTAGGTTAAGTGCATTAAAAACATCTTCAACTGAAGGTGTTTTCTTTTATGGTGATTTTATCAGGAGATTACTCCACTGTAAGTTAAACAGCAGCTCCAAACTCCTCTCTACCATCCCACCCAAGACTTGGCAAGATCAGTTCTTGTTTTAGAAGTGGAGTGTAAAAATTATATACTGGGAAAAGGGATTATAGAGCCTTCTAAGAGTTCTAATTTGCTATTCTTTGCCTTATATTTTTCTAGCATAAGCCTAATCTACATTGCAACAGTGGCAGAAAAGTTACTAAAAGCAATTACCAAGAGCTGAAACAAATTAAAGAAGGGTTCATCTTTACATCTGCAGAAAGGTCACACATTGACAAGAAAACTCCAAATGTCAGTTGTCTCTTCCTCGCACTGAACTGAGATTTTTCAACATACAGTCTCCAATTCTAAACCTTGACTGACAGTTCAGAATTACAGCATTTGAACACTTTTCCCCAGGGCTCTCTTCTCTTTGTATATGATTTTTCTCTTTTTATGCTCATGGCCCTCCTTTCTACACTATATATGACTACTCATCTGTATCTTCAGCCTGGATCTCTTATTCATGACTTCAGTAGTTTACACAATTATCCTCTGGATATTTTTTCAGTGCCTTCTACTTAATTGCAAATATCTAAAACTGGGATGTCCTTTTCCCTTCCTCCAAGTGCTCGTCTTTACCTCGTCTTATTGAGTGGTCACCCAATTTATACCAATCAACATCCCTTTGGTCACTCAATGGACAGATCAGCCATAATCACTGTTGGGTGATCTTGCACCTTTAACATGCATGAAACCACTGGAGCAGCAACAGTTTTTCAAATGCAAATCCAGATTTAGTTTCTTTGGGGTTGGAAATCTGAATTTTTTTACAAACTTCCAGATGGTGCCAATACTACTGACCCTCAGAACATATGTTGTACAGCAAGGTCCTAGACTTATCCTTGTCATTTGCTTATACATAGACCTTGATGGAGAAAACACATGCTTTGGAATTAGACAGCTCTGAGTTTAAACCATGTATCTTATTAATAATAGCAATGTGTCCATGGACAAGCCATTTAACCTCTATGCTGTAATCACCTCCTCTTAAAATGAGGATGATCTGCCTCAGAGGGATCTTAAATTATATGAAGTAGGTAAAATGTACAGCTCAGCACCTGCCATTCTGTAGAGACTCAAAAAGGAACACTTCCTGTCATCGTTGAAACCTGGAGGTTAATAAAAATAAATTGATGAGCATTAGGTGGTAAAATTTCCTTGGAAGAAAGAAGTTTAGTCTTCATCAGAAAGAAAACCCTGAGGCTGTACTGAGCTGAGGGTTCAATGACCCAATTAGAAGATGAACTCAGGTCAGGAAACGTTCAGGACTCAAGTTGAGCTGTCCAGGAAAGAAAGTGGTTCCCTGGGAGAAGGAGCACAGTGACCACACTTGGGAGCCACCCCACCTGTGCACAAAAGCTGAGGATGCTGTGTTGCATTTGTGGGTTGCAGTGATCATTACCAAATAGGAAGGAAACCCTAAGGTCCCACGTGATGATCCGTGACTCTCATGGAGACTGTGGTACCCTGGTGACTAGACTGTGAAGAAGGCAGATTAGGAGGGAAGAAACTGAAGCTGGATGAAGGATTCAGTTAAGACTGGCATCTAAACCTTCATACATAACAAACTAGTGTTTGCCACCATGAAGTTAATTGGACAAGTACAGATTTCAAGATAGGACAGAATTAAATGGGTAGCACATAGGAACCACATATAACACAATCTTAGGGGGTAAGAGAAAGTTTTCAGAAAGAGGAAATAATATGTACTTAACAGTATTTAGTTTCAAAATGTGCTCATGTCAACATGCAGAGATCATCATTGTCCTTTCAATCTGTTGCAAAGCATCCATGATGAAGATACATCAAGAGTTTATTCAACTTTGTTCATTCAGTGAATTTTTATAAAAATTTAAGAATTTTCCTATAATAAGCAATAACCATCCTGACCAACTTCTGCATTTCTCCATGGAGACCTGCATATTTCTGTAGGGTATACCCCAGACTTATAAGAAGCAGATCATGGATTTCAATTTTTAACAAAAACAACAAATTCTATTCCAAAAAGAAACAGCATATGGGAATACTTATTTTTTTAAATCATACAGCCACTTTATACCATTAACTCTTTTTAAATTTTTGTTAATCTGATGAATAAATATACTCCTTTTTATTATTAAATGAACTATATGACATCCTTTGTCTATCCTCTACAAAATTGTTTAGTGTGCTTTAGGCATTCAAGATATTATTTCTTATTTCCTTATCCATTATACATGTTGATTGTTTCATTTTTTTCAGAAAAGGACCTTTTGATATTTATAAATTTGACTTTTACTTTCCATTTTTAAATGATTTATTTATTTGAAAGTCAGAGTTACACAGAGAGAGGAGAGGGAGAGGGAGAGGGAGAGGGAGAGGGAGAGGGAGAGGGAGAGAGAGAGAGAGGTCTTCCATTGGATGGTTCACTGCCCAACTGGCTGCAACAGCCAGAGCTTTGCCGATCCGAAGCCAGGAGCCAGGAGCTTCTTCTGGGTCTCCCACGTGGGTGCAGGGGCCCAAAGACTTGGGCCATCTTCTACTGCTTTCCCAGGCCATAGCAGAGAGCTGGATTGGAAGTGGAACATCCGGGTCTTGAACCAGCTCCCATATGGGATTCCGGTGCTTTAGGCCAGGGTGTTAACCTGCTGTGCCACAGCACCAGCCCCAATTTTCCATTATTTTAATATTTTACTTTTATTTTCTATTTTCTATTTTATTCCTAATTCCCTCCATCTAGCATTTGTGTTATTTTGTTGCTGCTTTACTATTCTACTGAACTGAAAAATATTTACTTTATTTCTATATTTATTTCTATTGAGTATATATCTAATATATATGATATATAGAGAGAGTACTTTAGTGAATATATATAAACTAATGAATATACATAATCAAAATAACATTGATACATTTATCGCTCTCTTTTTTCTCTCAATGTCATTTTAATTATATTCTTGTAGTATAGCTTTTTTTCATGAATTTTTAACTTTAAATTTCTATTTGATTCCTAAGTTATTCAAACAATTTTTAAAACTTATAGGACAATATATGTGTTGTCTGCCCTCTTTCACTTATCAGTATTATTTAATCTCTTGTATCCCTATTACTTTTCTCTAAAGATTTTATTTATTTATTTGAGAGGTAGAGTTACAGAGAGAGGGAGAGACAGAGAGAAAGGTCTTCCATCAGCTGGTTCATTCCCCAAATGGCCAGAGCTGGGCCAGAGCTGGGTCAATCCAAAGTCAGGAGCCAGGAGCACTTGGGCCATCTTCTACTGCTTTCTAAGGCACATTGGCAGGGAGCTGGATCAGAAGAGGAGCAGCCGGGATTAGAACTGGTGTCCACATGGGATTCTAGTGCCATAGGCAGAGGCTTTAACCCACTATGCCATAGTGCCAGCCCTGGTATTTAATTAATATATTTTAGAATTTTGTACAGGAAACTGGACTGATTATTATGGCTTTGGTGAGATTATTAGGCCTAGTAAATTGTTATTTTTCATGAATAATCCAAGTTTTCCTTAAAATTGCATCTTTAATAAAATTAAATATCAATAAATATTGATGTGATTAAGCATGTCCAGTGTACCCTTCAAATCTTTTATTCTTTACATTTTTTGATCTATTTGATTTTGTTTCTTGTACAATAAAACCATAGTCATTATAATTATCAAATTTTTCAATGCATATCTCAAAGTTTTAATAATATATTTTGTAATTACATTATCAAATGTAATTATCCAGCAATTTTCATTATATATCTTTCAATTTTGACTTTTTTCACCGATAGATCCTCTTTTAGATATTTTGCTTTTTTACTTTGTATTTTGTCTTGTATTCATAACACTATACCTCCTATATTTTGGTTGAATCTATCTGCTTTACCTTTTAAATTTTTCAAGTTCTTTTCTTCTAGACATATTTATTTTAAAATAATTATGTATTTCTTCTTTTAAACTAGAAAAGTAATTATTTCATCTATATCCATCTATATATACATATGTTTTAAAATTCACTGATATATTTGAAAGAGAGAGCAAGCTGCCATCCACTGATTTACTTTCTACATCCCTGCTACAACCAAGACTGGACCAGACCTCAGTAGGGGCTGAAGCCAGGAGCTAGGAGCACAATTCTGGTCTCTCGTAGAGGTAGCAGGAACCCAATTACTTAGGCTGTCACTGCTGCATTACCAAGAAGCTTGAATGAAGAGCCAGAACCAGAAATTCAACAATACACTGATATGTGATGTGGGCATCTTAACTGCTAGGCTAAATGACAGTTCCTTTCCATATTTTTAAAAATGATTTATTTATTTATTTGAAAGGCAGACTTACAGAGGAAGGCAGAGAGACATGAGAGAGAACAAGAGCAAGAATAAGAGTGAGGGAGAGAAAGAGACAGACAGGAGCCTGGAACTCCATTTGAGTCTCCCATATGGGTACAGGACCCAAGCCACTGGGCCATCTTCTGCTGATTTTCCCAGACAAAATTAGCAGGCAGCTGGATCAGCAGTGCAGCATCCAGGACTCTAACTGGTGCTCACATGGGTTCTGGTGTCGCAGGCAGCACCTGGCCCACTACACCACAGTGTTGGCCCCTCCACATGTTTTCAGAAAGATATTTAATACATTTACTTTTGTTGTTATTACTGAATTTTTTGAACTTTCTTGCCACTTTAGTTGGCATTATCTCTTAATACTATGAAACATATAGGTAAAAACCACAGACTCTTGAGAATGAGTACATAACCCAATGGAGAGCTGGTAAATGCCTGATAATCAGTTTCATGATTAAAACAAACATCTCTGATCATAGAATTTGTCAATTTGCATTATATATCACCATGGTGAATTTCAAAGTAGCAACATAATAAGTATGGATTTGAGAAGAGACTATAATATGTAAAATATGAAAATGGCATTGAGAAAATAATTTTTAAAATAAGAATGTGATGTTTTTGAGCATTCACTATAATTATCCTTAATATATTTATTCATAAGCTTATGGAATTTACTTTTTAAACAACAGCTACATTTAACAACTTGCTAACATAATTCCTGAAAACTGTAGTCCCTCATGAGCTGGTAGAAGCCAGCTCCTGTAAAACACTCAACCTGAATTTGAGGACTTTCTCAGTGTCAGTAGCTATAAAGGAGGTAGACCCTTTGAGAGGAAGCTAGGGTAGAATACAGAGTTAGGTCAGTAAGAGGTATCCTTTAGTGATAGGCTTCAGTCACTTGAGAAACTAAGTATTCAGTCCTCTGGATGCTGAGTAGTTAGAAGGGCATTACGTATGTGAGGGCAGGTGAGAAGGAACCTTGACAGTCATGTTCCAGGGAAAGAAATGGTTCTAAGTTTGACTGTCTAGATTCAGGTTACTCTGGCCATTTCACTGCCCTAAAACTCCTATGTTCTCCTATTCATATTCTTTTCCTCTTTCCCTCTCTCCTCTTGAAGCCCTAACAACCACTCATCTTTTACCAGTTTCCATAGATTTGTTTCTTGCAGAATGCCATATTCTGGAGTTCAAACTTCCATTCTACAGCTTTTGAAAAATCCAATATGAATCCACTGCTTTCTAATTTTTAAGGACTTCATGTTTTATAGCCTCTAGTTCATAATTTTTGCCTCCCCTCTTTGGTTACCATACAAATCCACTCAAAGTGCTATGCAAGTTGTCCCAGTTGTTAAACTAAAACAGGTAAGAATTCTCTACTACACAAAGACTTTTTGGTAAGTAGAGGATCTCAGAAATGTTTAGAGAAACAACTTCAAACAATCAGCCAACAAATGATTATTCTATTTTTTGGTCTTTCAAGAAGTTTCTAATTTATTTTTCATCTACTAGAGCTCTAGCCTCTCACTGAATAACCCAGTTCTCTTTGCCCTCCCCCTTCAAGGAAGAAAAGAAACGAAGTTGATTAAAATACTCTTCTAAAAATATGTATACCCAGCACCTGTCTCCAACACCACTCCCCACTCCAGCTCTCCTACAACAGCTCATGATACAATCTTCATTGCAGTTCTCCTTCTTTTATGGTATCACTTTGTGTGGTTCCAATTACCCACAGTCAACCTGTCTAAAAACTATTAAAATTAAAAATTCCAGAAATGAACAATTTATAAGTTTTAAACTGTGTACTGTTCTAAGTAGTAAAATGAAATCTCATGTTCCATTCTATCCCACCTGGAACATGCATGATCAATCTGTCCAAAATATCCACGCTGTCTGCCAAATGGTCACTGTTATCAGAGTGCCTATGGCACTAGCAATGCTTGTGTTCATGTAATCCTCATGTGGACCCTGAAGCTACCTCACAATGCCTATGTCACTTATCATACCTCATCTCATTATGTGCCTTACAAAATTTTTACTTTATGATGGTATGCAAATGATACCCATTTGATAGAAACAACACTTCAAATTCTGAATTTTGATCTTTTCCCAGGCTAGTAGCATGATATACCATTGTGACGCTGGGCTGCAGCAGTGAGCAGAAATTCACAGTCAGCCACGAAATCATGAGAGTAAACAACCCATTTTGTAGAATATACTGTGCTGTTAAGCTGTGGTATTTGCTATGGTGTTTACCATATGTGTAATAAATTTTTAATTGAACAACAGTTTCAATGTATGATGAGTTTATCAAGATAAAGCTCAACTATAAATAGAGAAACACCTGTATATACAGAGTTTAGTACTATTTGTGTTTCAGGAATCCACTGGGACTCATAAAAGGGGTGACTAATGTGCTGGTCTTCCAGATCCTTGTTAACTCAAAATGTAATCTGTTGGGGCATCTTCGGGGCAGTTGTCAGACATGTGGAATTGGCCACTCCCTAGACTTGCTGTAATTTAACAAAGTTCCTTGGGGATATGGAAATATATACATGTATCCCAGAAAAGTAGAAATTTAAATACATATTTGTGTGTGTGTGTATATATGACACATTTTAAGAAGTTGTGTTCAAAAGGACTTTTTCACAAATTGTGCCCTGAAAATCAAGAAGCAAAACGTCTTCAATGGGAAAGATGTCAGATCTCTTGAGTATTTCTATTAATCAACCCACCTTCCCCATCCTGTGATATTTATAGGAGGAAAAGGTTAGAAACCTCACATCTCTCCTCTACCTTCATACCTCTCTTATAGACTCTATTTCTAAGACAAGTAGCCTCTGTCTCCTTTTACTGTCAACTAGAAGTGTTCTTAAGCCTACTTATCCTTTTCCCCTGCTCAATCCATTTTCTCTTTCTTGTATGTGGTTGGAGTGCAAAGAAAGGTGTTTTAGCAGCTTGGGGAAAACAGGGCTGAAGTTTGACAATTCTTTCACCCTTCCTCTCAAGGTCTTAGCTTGGCTATTTCAACCCAGTCATTACCCCCAATTTTTGGTAGAGGAGACACAGAAGCATTGGGTGGCAGTTGGTTCAGAAAAGGAAAGCCTTTCTCAGAAACTCCAGCAAACAGATCTAATGTCTTATTATCCAGGATTATGACAGGTAGCCAATTCTGCATCAAGGGTACATTTACTAGAAGATGTAATTTTGATTTTGGCTTTCCAGAAAATAGTTGTGATAGTCAATTTTTATCTGTCAATTTGGCACCCAGATTTTTTTGGTAAAACACTACTTCCAAATGTCTCTGTGAGGGTGACTCTGAAAGGGAGTAGCACTTGAGTCAGTAGACTGGATAAAGAAGATCACCCTCCCAGTGTGGACAAGCATCCTCCAGTCTGTTGAGTGCCTGACTAGAACAAAATGGCAGAGGAAAGATGAATTCATTGTCTCTGCTTTAGCTGGGACACCCATATCCTTCTTCCCTTGGCCATTGGAATTCTTGGTTCTCAGGAAACAGGATGGTACTTAAACCATAGTCCCCTGAATCTTGGGCCTTTGGGGTCAGATTGAATTATACCAATGGCCTCTCTAGTTCCCTTGTTTGTGGATGGCAGACTGTAGACCTCTGATCTCCACAACTACATGAGCTATTGCTATAATAAAGCTTTATCTGTCTGTATATACATATATTACTCAAATATGTTTCTGTTTCTCCGAGAGACTTAATAAATGGTCTAGTGTTAAGATTTAGAATGGATACTGAGTGAATTAAAATTATGGGATGACACAGTTATATCTTCCACCTTGTAAAAATGAAGAAATTAAATTTGAAGACTCTATGGTTATTTGATGAATCTGAGGTTCCACATGAAGTGCTTTGGGAGCAGAAATGGAATTCAAACTCAACATACTATAACATCATAGCTACCGCTAATTTTTTAATATACCAACGATGAAATCACTTATGAGTAAGTTGAGTAACAAAAACAGAAAAATGGAAATTTAAAACCTTAGGGAAGCCACAAAAATTATTTTCTTCTCACCATTGTGCTTCCAATGCAAAACCTTGTGAGTGACTCCTTAAGAACCTTTATTTCAATCATCCTTTGCCTCTCTCTCCCCACTCCCATCCTCACCCCCATTAACTAGATATATGCTAGAATAAAGAAGGTCAGATTGGAAAGCTTTTTGCAGTCAGATGGGGAAATGCTGGCTGACCTCAAATGAAGACAATGCTGACGAACTCGTCAGCTAAGCTGCATAGTCAGATGCCCCTGTATTAAAAAGAGTGGGGAATGGATTTTCTCTAATGCTATTAAGGCATGAAAATAAACTCCTCAGGGGAATAAATTGTGGATTGCTGTCTTCTACAAAATATATAAGTCTTTGGAAGCTCATAACTTTACTGCATGTTATGGTGGGGCAGCATCACGATGTGTGTGTGTGTGTGTGTGCATGTGCATGTGTCTGAGCTGTATAGCAGGAGTCAGCTCATTGTCTCCACAAATATGAAGAACTAAACTGTCTTAGGGTTGTCAGAGAGGTAAGATAAGCATGCCTCTAAAAATGTCTATCACATTTGTTTTTCTGCGAGACAGGAATTTCTGGTATATTCTCCTTGTCTTTGGTTCATTTGCCTCTGAGAAAGGTCTACTGAATCACTTAACCAGAAGAGGAAGAGACTCAAGGTGACTTCATAATGACTTTAAGTTCTTGACAGCTTGTCTAACAGAGAATGGTGGCCAGTTTTGTCCACCATTAATATAGGTATACCTGATTTCTTTCCCTCACAAGAAACATGGCGAAACGTATAAATGTAAAAATCTTCCTTTGTTTACACAGAGAAAAGTCTAAATTTCATTGCTTCAGCCCCCAAATATTCTGATGGTGTTGATAGCACCTTACTCAGCATTATTCCCATGAGACACTTTAGCAAACAAGATGCTATGGGTAAAAGACATGCCACATGTCATTTTCTTCTTTAGGAAATGTATTGAGTACATCACACACCAGTATGCCAAAACTCCGTGCAATCCTGCCATGAAGAGAATCCAGTCCATTTTAACTCAGTAATTCCCAAATCACTTTATCTTAGATGTCATCTTCATACTTATTTAAACACTCTAGTAATTAAACACTAAACACTCTTTACACAGGTGCTCGGGGAGGAGAGGAAACCTGGTTTTTAACACAAGCGCTACACCTGTGAGTGACAATGAGCAGTGAGCACAGCCCTGTCCCCTGACAGAACTGCTGAACCAAAAGTTACTATTTTCTCTGCTTCATGGAAAGCTGGAAGCTGCCAGATTTAAAGAACTGATCAACACCAACAAGGTTTACAGAGAACAAGGAATTAACTAGATACAACGTGATTGGCTGCGCCTGGATCTCTTCATTTCAGTTACAAAAACATTTTTTAAAGACGTATTTATTTATTTATTGAAAGGCAGAGTTACGGAGAAAGAGAAAACCACCTACTGGTTCACTCCCCTTTAAATGGTGCAATGTCCATGACTTGGCCAGGAGGCAGGAGCTCTTTTGGGTCTCCCACATGGATAGCAGGGGCCCAAGCACTTGGGCCACCTTCTGCTGCTTTCCCAGGTGCATTAGCAGGAAGCTAGATCGGAAATGGAGCACGCTAGGCATGAACCAGCATACAGACAGCAGCTTAACCCACTGTGCCACAATGCTGGCTCCAAAACATTTGCTTTTTACCTAAGACATCTTTTCCTCAGGATCAGTGATACATTAGGAGGTTGAATATTGCTGACTGAATATAAATCAAAGCCCAGGAAATCACATGGGATACTTCATCAAGGCCACCTTCAGGTCTCACGAATCAGAATTTCATACACAACAGATAGTACATTTCTAATGAATAATGTTTGACCAAATATATGGTTGTAGACTGTGGCCTAGCCAAGTTTACATATAAATGAATCATCACATATACTATATATCTTTATGTTATAAATGGGAAGAGTTAGGATACAACTGTTCACTCATGCAGTGATTTTTTTTATTTGTTTCTTTTATAGTGCTTAAAAATATAGTTTAAAGAATTGGCTTATGTGGTTGTGAGGCTAACAAATCCAAGGTATGCAGAGTAGGGAAGTCAGCTGGATACTCAGGGAGGTGTTGATGTTAGAGTTTAAAGCTGAATGCAGCCTCTTAGTGCAATTACTTCTTCCATTTTCTATTAAAACCTTCAATTGCTTGGATGAGCCAATCAAGCAATCTGTTTTCCTGAAAGTCTATTGAGGGGCCGGCGCTGTGGCATAGTGGGTAAAGCTGCTGCCTGCAGTGCCGACATCCCATATAGATGCCGGTTCGAGTCCCTGCTGCTCCACTTCTGATCCAGCTCTCTGCTATGGCCTGGGAAAGCAGTAGAAGATGGCCCGAATGCTTGGGCCCCTGTACCTAGGTGGGAGACCTGGAAGAAGCTCCTGGCTACTGGCTTCGGATCCACACAGCTGCCTTCCCAGACTAGGTAGCAGGAAACTGGATGTTAATAGAGTAATCAGGATTCAAACTGGCATTGAAAGCCACCGCAGAATTTGCTGCACCACAATACCCACCCTATCACACCATATTAAAGTAATACTTTGTGTGTTCTTGTACCACATTTTTCTAATCAACCTTTCCAAAGTAAAATTTTACATAAAATGAGGGCCAGCATTGTGGCGAGGCAGGTACAGCTGCAGTCTGTGATGCCAGCATCCCGTATGGGCACCAGTTGAAGTCCCAGCTGCTCGACTTCCTATCCAGCTCCCTGCTAATGCACCTGGAAAAGCAGCAGAGGATGGCCCAAGGGCTGGGGCCCCTGCACCCGCTTGGGAGACCTGGAGGAATGTGTAGGCTCCTGGCTCCAGCCTGGCCCAGCCCTGGCCATTGCATCCATTTGGGGAGTGAACCAGCGGATGGAAGAATTCTGTCTCCCCTCCCACTCCCATTCCCAACTCTGCATTTAAAATAAATAAAAATAAATCTTTAAAAATTTTTTTCACATAAAATAAAGGCATCTATTTCGAAGTATGCAGCTGGGTAAATTTTGACAAATATGCACACTCCAGTACCCACTTACCTAATTAAGATGGAACCATTTCCACCATCCTAAAAGGAAGACTGGTGTCATCCGCAGCGGTGGCGACAGGGTCACGAAACCAGGGACCCTCATGGCGGCTGCCATAGTCCCGCTGGGTCTGGGCTGCCGGCCTGGCCTTTGCTTTTGGAGCATTTTCTTCTTCTTGCCCTCAGCCAGCGCACTCTTTATACGTCATGCGTCCAGCCATACGTCACAGGGAGGCGACAAACCTGTGAGCGGTTGGCCTCCGGGGAGAAGAGTCCTTGGCGACCTTCCGCCTGCCATGGAAGGCTGTTTAAAGAGCGAATACCTGCTCACAGGCAACTTCTCCGGCAAGCAGCGCTCCTGCTGCCCTCAGTTGGCTGCACCGCCTGGCAGGGATCACTCGCCTGCCTGCCTGCCGTGCCGGCCTCGCCTGCGTCCATTTAACGGTTTAACGTCCTCCCCCAGCGGCTCAGGGCCGCCTCTCTGGGGATACTTGCGTTGGCGCCCAGGCGGCCCCCGCCGCGGGAATGGATTCTCTTCTATGGACTTTGGTTTCTTTGCATTGTGATCTGCCCTCTCAGCTTCCCTCGCCCCAGATTTGTGAACAAATGAGATTAGCTGAGAGGCCTAACAAGGTAACGGGCATTGTGCAAAAAGGACGATCATGAGAAAAGCGAGCCCACACAGCAGTATCTAGGCCTCTGCAGTCGTTCCAGACTTACTTGGGTGCAATCTTGGGCCTCTGAAGAGAAATGAGTTCCAATCTCCCAGAAGTCAGTTCTGCTAAGGAAGTGCTGGGTGAAGCTCGTGTTCCCGGGCACTGCCTCAAAGGCAGCCCTGCCCTAAGTGTCCGCGCCTTTGCGGGAGGAGTCAGATGCTGCAGGGCTTGCTGGTCCAGGGCGTTCCACTCCCCGCTGCCCGAGAGGTGGACATGGACAGCGGGCCGCAGACCACGAGCCCTCAACTCGCAGAGACAGAAGCTGAGAGAAGAAGCGTCTCAAACACGCTGTGAAGGAGGAAGTGTGTTCGCAGAACTCCAGGAGGAGCCTCTGTAAAAGGAACATTTCAGTGTCGCTGATGCTACCTCAGCTGCCGTCGCTGTCATGAGGACCGTGTCCTGCTATGGTTGTTGCTGGAACCTGAGGATGGTAAAGAAAGCTGAGTGCCAATGGAGCCACGCTGTTCCAGAGGATAAAATTCGTCCGCTTGGGAGTACAGTACCACTTAGCCTGCCTGTTCTTTCTCCGTGCCTTCAGATCCCCTGTCCTTGCAGATCCTGGCCACAACCACGTTTCTAGTCACTGCCCTGCCTGTCCTGCCTGTCAGGACCCTGATTGCTTCCCTGGTGCTTCACCCAGGCCACAAAAATGATTGTGAAATGAGATGCACAATTCCTAACATCATTTTTTTTCTTTCTGTGGAATCTGTCTTTCAATTCAAGCCTGTATTTGGGAATTCCACTTCGAAACAAGTGCTGAGATCCTTTGTGTTCCATTTCATCAGTCCTCTACAGTGTCCTCTATCACTTAGCTCTGCAAACCACCGAGCCCTTCACCTCTCTCCTTCAAGCCTTACTCCTGTGGGATGGAGCTGTTTACACTTGTGTACATACCCTTCTTTCTTGCTGTTACAGACCTCTCCAGTCTTCACCAGTACTCCTGTCTTCACTGGCCAATCCGTCTCTGCTTTCCCATCTACTTCCACCCCCAAAACTAATACACCCTCCAGCCCACTTGGGCTTTGGTGTAAGTGACGAGATCACCACTGGCTTTTCCCAGGCTCTCCTCTCCAGGTATCCGCTAGGCTCCTTGGCAAGCTTTGTCCCATTTAACCAGGCCCACTGCTATGTGGAGCAGATACTCCCACCCTTCCAGCATGTACTGTCAGTATCCCTACCCCAGCTTTCAACATTTCCTTTGATCCGGGGATCCTTCAGCCTACCTTTGGGGCTGAAGGGAAGCAGCTAGGAGCCACTCTGTCCAGTACTCTTGTCTGTACTGGCCTTCCCATCATTGCTTCCCAGTCATCTCTAGAGATTTGGTATCCAGGCTTGCCTTTGACACTGAAGAAATTGATATGGATACCATGCCTACTTCCCTGCATTGCCATTGTCCTGTTTTTTCATCTCCACGGTATTAACTTTTCATCTCCTAAGATACTTCCGTTATGAGAATGTGCTACCCAGAGTCAGCATTGATTTGATCTTAGTGTTCATCAGTTGCCTGTACATTTATCCAGTAGCCCCATAGCAAATTTTAACCTTTCCTTTGATATAGAAGCTTCCCCTCAGCCCGCATTCGGGTTCCTGGATGGTCCACGGTCTGAAGCAACCCTTTGGAACAGCTTTCCCTTCTGGAAACTTGGAAACCCTAATTCTCTTCTAGGCCTACTGGAAGTACAAGTTTCTCAGCTTCCGTGAGAAAGTTGTCCTGTCAGTATCCCATCTTTGGCTTCACTGTCAGTATTCAGCTGATATTTGGTGACATCCTAGTTGTTTTCTCTGGTAGAACAGCCATAGTTCTGTCTTTAGTGCTCCTACCAGGAGGCCCAGAACTGGGCACAGAAGCTTGTTTTTAGTCAACACCACTGCAGACCAATGTGCATTCAAAAGATCTGTGGCTCCTCTGGGTAGCAACAATTTAGAGGTTGGTGTGGCTTCCCTAAGTCTCAGCTTTGTGCCTGGAACTCTCAGCTTAATCAAAGGCTGAGGATTATTCCCAGGATCACTGATGATGTTTGGGGGAGGTTTAACTTCAACACTTGGATTCTGTTCCAATTTCAGCTGGAGAGGTGACCTGTATGGAAAGCCAGTCTGTCATGGAGACACTCAGCTTCCTGCTTATGGTTAGAGCACCCGTCCAAGACCATCCAAAGCATGCCTGTTACTATTGGAAGAGACAGTGCTACTGAGAAGAAACAGGTGCCAGGAGGCAGTTCTGCACAGATTTCCTGGGGCCCTTCAGCTCAGAGCACATTTGAAGCCAAAATAGCCAACACTATACCAGTGTTTTGAGATACTCCTTTTCATGCTTTTATCACAACACCTGGGGACTCCCTGGTCACTGCACATCTGCTCTAGTCCAGTGGCCTGGAACCATACCTATGCTTGGAATCTATGCTGTTGTTGCTTACAGAGCACCTGGGGCCTATTTGTCCAGACTAGAGGTGGGATAAGAAGAGGGGAGAACTATAGCTGTGCTTGGAGCTATTTCTGGTCCTACCATCATTCAGAGCGCCTGAAATCTGTTAAGAGAACCTATTGTGCAATGGAAAACAACCATATCATACTTAAGATTGGAGACTTTGTCCCCACCATTCATAAGTGCACCTACAGCTCACCTGGCCAAAACTTATGGAGGGTCCTTAATTGCTTGAAGATGTCACCATTCTTGCCTATGACCAGAGCGCCAGGGTCCCATCTACCTGGAGCACTGGTGGTGCAATCCCAAGTGGCCAGTACCCTACTCGTGCTTGAAAATACTATTATTTGTACCCAAATTCAGCACCATCAGAGATTCTGACAAGAGCATAGCTGTTGCAATCAGAGGTGCAAACAGCCTACAATTGTAGGGAGACCCTTCTAGCCTCATTTCTATTTGGAACCGCCAGGCACATACCCCCTTGGACTTTGCAGGATCTTGCTCCACTAGGAAAATAGTTGTATATGGAAACAGTTTTGCCACTATCTTTGCCCAGAGTAACTATGCTTCCAGCATGCACACAGCAAGCATCAGCTTTGGTTTTAGATTGCCCTCATCAATTTTTCAGGGCTTCATTGGAGATAAGTGGTGGGCCACAAACTAATTCATTTCCTACTAGTACAAGATCTAGAATCACAAAGATTAAGAAGGAAAAAAGTTTATTTTAGAAAGAGAGGGCCAGGGTAGTTCCTAACACACGGACCTACTCTGCTGCTGGGAAGAGACCCAATGCCTCAATCCCTGGTGGTTATGTTAAACAAGCTTCATGTGTTCTCTGTCACTCTACAGAAAACCCTGAATGTGTGTGAGTGTGAGAGGATGCGAGGGAGAGGAGGCTGGTCAGAAGTCAACATATTGGACTTGGCAAGTTTCATCATGGAGAGTGGAAGAGTCATTGGTACACATTATTGGCAGTGCTACCGTTGGCTTTCACTGTTAGCCTGGCAGACCCGAGCCCTGCACCAGTTTCCTCTGGGCTTGGAACTGGCAGCACACCTACCACTTCCTACAGAACTGCCCTTTTCCCCTTTTGTGTCACTGAGCTCTTACCTTTCGCCAATATAAAGGCCTCATTGTTAATTCGCCCTCTACTCACTTGTCTTTTTCTGTTTGACTCAACTGTGGAGGAAGAATTGACTTGTATGGGTGGCAACATGCTGAGCCAGACTTAACTGGAAGGTTTTCTAGATACCAGCAAATAGTGTGTGCAATTAGCTACCTTTATCACTGCATGTCCTGACTTCTGCAATCTGTGTGTTTTGAGTATAGGGATGGTTACCCAGAAAAGAGAGAGGTCTAAAGGAGGATAAGTTAAAGGGCTCTTGCTTCTCCTTTCTCAGCATCTCTCCCATCATTTGATCTACTTGGATCTGACAAATCCTTGATATGACAGAAAATCACACTTTACAATTTTAGCCTTTGTAAATTGTTTAAATGTCATTTCTGCAGGCAGATATTTGGTCTAGCAGTTAAGACATCTGCATCCCACATCAAAGTATCTGGGTTCAATTTCCAGGTTGGTTTCCTGATTTCAGCTTTGCACCAATGCAGGCCCTGGGAGGCAGCAAGTGACTGCTCAAGCAGTTGAGTCTCTGCCACCGATATGGGAAACCTGGCTTGTGTTCTAGTTCCTGGCTCTGGCCCTAGGCCCTTTGTTAACCATTGCAGGATTTTGGGGAATGAACCAGCAGATGGAAGTTCTCTCTCTCTTTCTCTCTTTGTTTCTTTTTCTTTCTTTCTCTCTCTCATTCTCTCTCTCTGCCTCTGAAATAAAAATATTTTTAAAAATCCTTATGTCCTTTTTACAACTAAAGCTTTTAAACCAATGTCCATACATTCCCAGTTCAATCATAGAATATCAAGTTGGTACCCAGCCTCTTGCCTAGAGACACAAAGAAGAACTCAAATGTTCTTTGTAATTATTGAAAGATGTTGTCTAGAATTTAAAATTAGAAAATACATGAATGTGGCCTATTTGAAAAAGCAGCCTTCTGGCTTATAGATGATGGATAAGCGGTTTGGGAAATGTCAAATGCAATAGATAATAAAACCAGTGATGCTGCATTTCAATCCTGCCTCTAACAATGGCTGTGTGATCTTGGAAAGCTACTTAATCTTTCTATAAAATGAAACTAATAGGGCCAGATTTATTCTGTTGTGAGATTATTATACATAAGGCACTAACAGACTCCTTGGTATATAAAAGGTGAAAATATTTCAAAAAGCTAATTTATGGAATTACTCTTGTTTAATACATAATCCTATCAAAATGGATATGATGATGCTGTAGACTGGAGATCCTAGTGAGGCCTTATTCAGCTAGTCTGAGAAACTTTGTTGAGGAAACAAATAGTTGGTCTTTAACAGTTTCTGTAATTATCAACTCCATTTGACTCTCCAGGGAACAGAATAATTACAGTTGTTGGGAGGAGGCAAGGAACTAAATATTGCATTTTGAAAGTCTTCTCCAATGTGAAGAATTCCATTTCCAGTTGAGTTTATGCATAAAGTCTGAGGGGAGGCTGCCTCCCTATGTCTGTGGAATAGCACCCTATGTGGTGTATTGAGACATGAGGTCCAGGGCCTCCACAGCATGCAAGCTGGAGCAGTGGGACTGGATTAATCCCTTCTACTCCAGTACTGGCTTGTTAACAGAGCTACATTGTTTTTGCAGAAAGGTCAAGTACAGACAGATTTGATGGAAAAGGGTAGTTCCACATTAAAGGCCTAGAGTAGAAATGTCCATCACATCTCTCAATAGTTGCCAGCAGCCATCTGGTGCTGCAGTGACACCTGTCTAAACATTTCAGAGCTGAGCAGCAGACCGGGCTCAGGAAGAGCCCTTCTGAGTCAAAAGATGAGAAAGTTAAGTGGAGATAACCTTTTATTCAATAAATGGACATATGTTATCCTCAGCTCATCCACTGTCTCAGTGATAGGTTATAAAATGAAGAAATGCAAAAATTAAGAGTGGAATATAGGGCAGAGCCCTGAGTGAGTGATATGATGGGATTAGTTTACTATTTCCTCTTCTAAAAGATCTATTTTCTCCCTTTAAAGCAAAAGGATAATATTTTCTATTAAGATGTGTCTATTGAATTATACTGTCCAGTCTAGTTTGTTGGGATAGAGGGTCGATTCTGAAGCAAGAGTGCAAAGACAGCCTCCCCATGAACCATACTATTCAGTTTTCCTGCTTTCTCTTGTTCCTCCAAAATTGTAGATTGTGGGCAAGGGACATGAAGCTCTCAGTCAAAGTATACAGTAGGCAGACAGCTGAAGCGCTAAAGCAGAAGAAAGAGGTAACACAAGAAAAAGAATGATTGGAGGCGGGGTGGTCACAAGAAGCCAGAAATTGCATAAATAGAGGTTGATTAATTCAGGTGGGTCCCATGAGGATGAGAACCTACATCATCATGGCCCTTTGTGTATGGTTCAGAGCAGTGGTTCTCAAAATACAGTATCAGCATCGCCTCACAATTGATCAGAAATGCATATTTGGGAGATATGCCTTATATCAACTCTCAAACTCTGGAAACAGGACTAACAAGCCTCCAAGTGATTCTGGTGCTTATTAAGTTTAAGAACCAGTAGCTTAGAGATTTATTACGCAAAGAGTGTTCAAAGGAGCTTGTTAAAAATGAAAACTCAGTCTGAATGAAAATATACAAGTTAATAGCCCTAGATGATATTTGTGTGTCTGAGAAGCACTGGCTTAGAATATTAATGGCAAACTATAGGTAGGATCTCCAAGCATCAAGTGTTTGAAGAGCAGACGAGGTGGCAAATTTGGTTATGTGTTCATCTGAAGAAGACCTTCACACTATGTAGTTGGTACTTAAATCCTCACCAAGAAAGGTTTCTATGGCCTCTACCCATCCTTAAACTATAAGTCAGATTCAGGTCTAGCACGTTAGAATGGCATGAAGTCTCCTGAGCAATATTGTTTTTCATACCTAAGAAGGAAACTTCTGGGGCTGACACTGTTGTGCAGGTTAATCCTCTGCCTGCAGTGCTGGCATCCTATATGGGCACCTGTTCAAGTCCCAGCTGCTCCTCTTCATATTACTCCAGGTCTCTGCTTATGCCCTGGGAAAGCAATAGAATTTGGCCCAAGTGCTTGGGCCCCTGCACCCGCATATGAGACCTGGAAGAAGCTCCTAGCTCCTGGCTTCAAATAGGCCTACATCTGGATGTTGTGGCCATTTGGAGAGTGAATCAGCAGATGGAAGACCTTTCTCTCAGCCTCTCTCTCTGTCTGTAACTCTACCTCTCAAATAAATAAATAAAAATCTGTAAAAAAATAAAAAAAAGGAAGAAGAAGAAGAAACTTCCTTCTTGCTGGGCTTGGCTATAGCCACAGATAGCAAGTAAGGTATCTTAGCTGGGGCTTTAAATACTATCTTAGCAGTTTGCTCAAGGACTAAGAAGCCAGGGCAGTGCCTCCTTTCTGTCTTAGGGGTTTTTCTTACAATTCTTATATCAGACTTGCAGCCCTTACTGTCCTGGGGAAAGGGAAAAGAAGACTGTCCTTGCTGAGTTCTGGATGTGTGAGGCATTACGTTCTTTCTATGCCTCATACTCTTATTCTACACGACCATCCTCTGAAGTGGGCATTACATATTAACCAATTGAATTTATATAAGGTTTAATATTTTATAAAGCCTTTGAGAGCCTGTCTGCTTTCTTGCTGTTAGATACAGCTTTTCTTTTTTTTTTTTTTTTTTTTTTTTTTTTTTTTGACAGGCAGAGTGGACAGTGAGAGAGAGAGACAGAGAGAGAAAGGTCTTCCTTTTTGCCGTTGGTTCACCCTCCAATGGCCGCCGCTGCAGCCGGCGCACCGCGCTGATCCTGGCAGGAGCCAGGAGCCAGGTGCTTTTCCTGGTCTCCCATGGGGTGCAGGGCCCAAGCACCTGGGCCATCCTCCACTGCACTCCCTGGCCATAGCAGAGAGCTGGCCTGGAAGAGGGGCAACCGGGACAGAATCCGGCGCCCCAACCGGGACTCGAACCCGGTGTGCCGGCGCCGCAAGGTGGAGGATTAGCCTATTGAGCCACGGCGCCGGCTCAGATACAGCTTTTCTAAGGTCTGTCGTCTTCTGACATGACTTGCAGTTTCATCATCATAAGATGATTCAGGTGCTACAGCGGTATTCAACCTAGGAGCAAGGGCAGAATGTGAACCAAAACTCAACTTTTCCTTTTAAGATGTTTTGTCATCCACAAATGGACCATATAAAAAGAGGAAAAAATGATCTGTAATTTTCTTGAGATCCATCCAGTAGGCTTTCAGATAGGTACATCTTGACAATTGCATGGGTTTTTAGAAAATAACTATTAAGCCTACATTAGCTAAGTTTTTAAATTTTTTTTTACATTTTTTTGTTGCAGGAGAAAGAAAGAGGTAACAAAAACTAGGCAGAAAGCATTGAGTTTGAATGTATGCTTTGGGCTGAGTCCTTCCTACTTTCTCATGTTAGAAAAGTGACCTTGGTTGAAGTCAAGGCTAATTTCCCTGAATATCAGGGTTTTTTGTTTGTTTGTTTATTTGTTTTTTGTTTTACACAAAGTGGCTGAGACATAATAGGTCCTAGAAAAAAGGTGTTGGCTCTCCTCCTTACCTTTTGTGGGTTTGACATATGTTGTCTTCTGGAATGGGCACTGGGACAGAAATGTGCTATAGAACTTCTGTTTCCTTTCATCCCCTCTTGACAAAACTCATGTAGCCAAGGAACTTTTGATGACAAATTTTCTCCTAATACAATTCTCAATAATTGTAGGGGTGTCTACCCATTTGTTTATTCTTCCTTTCTTGCATCTATTCAATTAAAATAAAGTAAGCTATACTATACCCAGGGATACATTGATAAGCAGAAATAGACTCCAAAGTGCTACAGTAGGAGGATTGAGAAACATTTAACACAAAGCCAATGTAATTATTAACTGAGACAAATATGAACAATCACTATAGAATGCTATAAAGATGTATAACATAATTCTCTGGGCAGAGAAGGCTTATTTTGATAGAAGGACACCTAACTTGAACAGTAAAGAATAATTAAGAGTAGAAACCAGTTACAACCTTACCATAGAAAAACTTACCATAGAACTTAACATAGAACTTACCATAGGAGAAAATTTCAGTAGGTAAGGAGTTTTTAGATAGAACACAAAATGTATAATTGATTTTAGACATGATAAAAATGGATGCTGTCCTAAATGAAAAAAAAAATCTCGTTTAAGACATTAAAAAATAAGCCACAGACAAGGAAATATTTGCAAAATATATCAAAAATTCTAAAACCTCAAAAAGGAGAAAAAAATCTAATAAAAATGGGTAAAACATTTGGATAGAAATTTTGCAAAATGAAGGTAGATAATTGAACACATGGCTGGCGCTGTGGCTCTCACTAGGCTAATCCTCAGCCTGTGGTGCCAGCATTCCGGGTTCTAGTCTTGGTTGGGGCGCCGGTTCTGTCCTGGTTGCTCCTCTTCCAGTCCAGCTCTCTGCTGTGGCCCGGGAAGGCAGTGGAGGATGGCCCAAGTGCTTGGGCCTTGCACCCGCATGGGAGACCAGGAGGAAGCACCTGGCTCCTGGCTTCGGATCTGCACAGTGCACCGGCCGTAGCAGCCATTTTGGGGGTGAACCAATGGAAGGAAGACCTTTCTCCTTTCTCTCTTTCTCTCTCTCACTGTCTAACTCAGCCTGTCAAAAAAAAAAAAAAAAAAAAGAAAGAAAGAAAAAGAAAATTGAACACATCAAAAGATGTTAAGCCAATTAGTCACTACAAAAATTAAGACACCATCACATATATTAGAATGGCAAAAATGGAAAAATATTGATGATTTCCAATACTTATATAAATGCAGAACCACAGGAAAACTCACAAATTGATGCTGGAGAATAAAAATGATATAATCACTCAGGAAATATTTGACAATTTCTTACAGAGTTAAACCTATACCTATCCTGTGACTTAGCCCTGATGCATCTAGGAAATTATATGGGAGAACTTGTGTTCACACACAAGCCTGTAGACAGATGTTTTTAGTAATATTATATATAATCTCCCCCAAATTGGTAAGAACCCAAATTACCTTCAGTGAGTAAATGGATGAATGAACCATTATACAACCAATAATAAAAAAGCAACAAAAAATTAAGTAAATTGTTGATGCATGTGACAAATTGGCTGTATCTCAAATGCATTATGGTGAATGAAAAAAACCCAATCTCAAAAGTCATCCTAATCTATTATCTGTTGCTATAACTGAATACTATGGATGATTTATAAAGAATAGAGGTTTATTTAAATAATAGTTCTGGAGGCTAGAAAGTCCAAGAGCACAGCACAGACATCATGCATCAAGTGAGGACTGGATTTGTTGGGGGCAGGTATCAGAGCAAGGTCATGAGTTAGGATTCGATGGTGTTGACATGGAAGTGATAAGACAAACAGTTGAATATGTGGATCTAGAGATCAAAGCAGGAATCTAATCTAGAAATATGAAGTTGTGATTCATAAGCATACTGGTACCAACTAAAGAGATAGATTGTCTAGAGTCAACTAGGGACAGAGAATGTAGCAAAGGGAGGTGAGGAAGGTTGTTATGCAGTATGAGGAGCTTCACTTATCCAGTCTGCAGTGAAGCTGGGGAAAGGTAGAGAGAGAGAGAGAGAGAGAAAGTCCTGGAAATAGTCCTAATGGTAATCAGTAAATGAAAAATATTAATTTAAGGAAAAGCCCCAACTGATGTGGCCATTTGGGGGACGAACAAGTGAAGAGAAGATCTTTCTCTTAATCTCCATCTCTCCCTGTCTCTCTGTAACTCTGCCTTTTGTTGTGTCTGAGTGAGTGCTGACAGAGGAGCACCACACACTGAAAAGTTTGAGTCCTTTGTTGGCGGCAGCGGAGAGTGGGCTCATGTCCCAAAGAACTCTCGACCCCAAAACCCAAAGCAACAGGGTTTATAAAGGCAAAACCCACAAAATTGGGAGGGGAATACATGGTTGCTAAGATCAAGGGGGAGTACATAGTTATTGGGGTCAAGCTGACCTAAGACCTGTGCAAAATTACTATCAATTATAATCTTGACAGTACCAGTTACAATCTTAACAATATCAATTATAGTCTTGACATTAATCCACATATTGGTTTTAATCATCTGTAGGACATAGACAAATTACACTTTTATCATTAACCCAGGTGCAGCCTAGCTACTTTCAAGCCTGAGCAATCACGCTAGGGGGTTTCTGTGCTCTGCCAAGTGTGATGTAGTGCACTGCTATTGTCTGACTGTTTTAGATCATAGTCAGACCAGAGTCTCATGGTGCGGGGACTGCCTTCCCAGAATGGAGTCTCAGGAGCTCCAAAATGGAGTCCCTACTGTCAAGGTGTTCCTTCACTTTTAAATAAAACAAATAAATATTTTTTAAAAAGAGCATAATGATATTTCCCACCCTAACCTCCGTCCCTCCATCACTTTCACTCTCTCTTCTCCCTCCCTCCCCATTTTTCTTTTGATTTTTACAGTGACATACTTTCCATTTTCTTTTGTGTCCATAAATTATTGTTTCAAAATGCCTTGCATAACCCTCTTCATTTTTAATCTTACAAATGTCCCTGCATCTCAGCCTCTTTGAATACACTCACAGTTGACTGTCGCACAGGTATTCCCAATGCAGTGCTATGCTATTCTCATATAAATGTTAGAGAATCTCTCTCCAACTGTTACGTAGTTTGACATATTTGGTGTCCAGAAGTAGGATCTGAAGAGGCCTCAGAGGGAATCGGTGACCCTGGAGCCAGATTCAGTAATGAGTCTGAGTCTCTGTTCTCTCCATTTCCATTTTGCTTTTCTTCTGTGCTGGTGAGTCTTCTCGTAGGCCCAGTTCCTCTCTTTATGACAGAGACTCCCTTCTAACATTATTTGGATTCTGGATGGGATAAGATCACTAAATCCCTTTTTTGGTATATAAAAGTATTTTACTTTCTTCGGCATATTCTTTTTGATATAATGACACTATCCTGATGAGTACCCAGATTCCCAATGAACTTATATTCAGTAAGGACTTCATATATCTTCTAGAAAATTCTCTGTTGGGTCTGAATACCTAGGTTACTATTTTGCCTAATTTAAACTTTTTTTAGTGAACATTCTTATTTTGGTACCATCTTGGATTAGTTATGCATGTTAATAAATGATTTGACCCATATTTTTTCCCTATAGCTCTTTCTGAAAATCTTCCAAAAGCAAAAATAAACATTCTAAGTGGTGCATATGGGATGGCCAATTAAAATCCACCAGGGTAACTGCTGCCATTTATGAGAGATTCTAATCTTTGAAGGTAAATTCTCCTAAGTGACAATTACCTGGTTGTAGGCAAGATTATCACTAGGATGCCTGTAAATTTCCCTGCATATAAGGTAACCTTGGTCACAGGTCAGACAAATTAGAACCAAAAAAAAAAAAAAAAAAATCTTCCAAATGAAAAAAGAATGCCATGCCAGGAACACTTGTCAAAGTGAAACATTTTGCCTAAGCTCTTAATGTTTCTTGACAGGGCTTATAAATGTTGAATTTCTTTTTTTTTTTTTCTCTCTCTCTCACTCTCAAGAGAATAAGAGACAACAAAATGGGAAATTCAAATTCTAACAAGTGCAAAGAAAGTCCCATTGGGGTTTCAGTTGTATATATTAAGGTCCACTTTCGTGTACATTTTCTTTTGTATTCATGGGAAAGCATAATTCTAAAACTGCAATTATAGGATTAACATGTAAAGGCTTTCTAGTTCTCTATTTTTTTTTTCTGATGGTTTTAAATCTCATGACTTTTCCACTTACAGTAAAATGAAGATAAAGTGAAATGAGAACACAGCAAAGCCTGCTTAAAAGGTCCCCCCCACCCTTCTTTCTGGCATTTCATCCAAGATGGGAAAAGAAAAAAACTTTCAAATTAACCGTTTTTCAATTTATCCCAGCTCCATAGCAACCTAGACACCTCAGAGTCGTACCTTTTAAAATATACATTTAAATTTGTTTGGCTAATAATAGCTTAGGGCAATCAAGCAGTTCTGTCTTTTTTTATTCATCCCTATGACTTAACCAAAATTTTCTGTTCAGTGTAACAATGAAAAGTTCTCCCTGGCTTGCATAAAAATGTCCTTCTCTGCCACAAGAGCCAGAAAAACAAAAACAAAAACAACTACAAATTATCCTGTAAAAGATATTTCTTATATTGTGTCCCATCATTTTGATTAGTCAGGCAAAGCAGACTATCAAACAAAGGCGATGTTTTTTGTCAAAGACCATTGGAATCCAAGGTTGCTTGGAGGTTTGTTATTCCAGCCAGCCCTAGCTAACCTGTAAGCATCAAAGTATTAAAAAAATTTTTTTTTAAATCAAGCTGATAAGGGAACTGCTTTACCCCAGAATTTGATCTTAAGTCTTCATGAGATTGTCTGTCATGAAAAATTATTTAAATAAAGTTAAGTCATATGAATCCATGACTTTAACTTGTCTTATTTTGTCAGAAATATAAGTTGGATTCAGTTGTCTTTACAAACTAGTGAGTTTATATTATTAAATTTCTTCTATCTCATGGTTAAAATTCTGTTTTAAAATATTTGTTTGATGTCACAGAGAAAGAGCCAGACACAGGAAGCTCCCATTTTTCTGGTTTATTTTCAAAATTTTTTCAATGCTTGCAACTAGTCTGAGGCTAAAGCCAGGATTTGGGAACTCGAGACAAGTCTCCCACATGGATGGCAGGAATTTGATCACTTGAGTCATCACCATTGTGTCCTGGGATCTATATGAGCAAAAAACTGAAGACAAGAGCCAGAATCTGAACTACAGTAAGGGTCATGGATGTCTTCACTGATGTCTGAACTTCTAATGGCTACCCCTAAGGCTGAAATTCTAAAATGAAAGCAATAAGATATTTGTATATAAATGCATTTCTGTGTATTGCATGCACATGTTGTGCTTACATGCTAAAATACCATAAGGAATATTATTCTAATTGGCTTACACATAAAAGAACATTCCTGTAAATTAAAATTCTTAAAATTATAATTATTAGGGCCAACAATAGCGTGGTAAGCTAATCCCCTGCCTGTGGCACCAGCATCCCATATGGGCTGGTTTGTGTCTTGGCTGCTCCTCTTCCAATCCAGCTACCTGTTAATGTACCAGGGAAAGCAGAGAAAATGGCCCAAGTGGTCGATATTTGAAATCATAAAAATTTAAGTTTGACCTAAGAACAGATATATCAATGAAAGGACAAGGAAGTATCCATTACTTCCTGTATATCGTGCAGCAATTTAATGTCTAGGGTTTTTCTTTGAGAAAGAAATAACTTGAAATGATGACTATAATTATCTAATATGCCAGTTTTCCTGAGTAATCTAGGTATAATTATTAAATAAGTTAGCTTAACGTAAATGAAATAAAAATTTATGAATGAACTTTTCATCTAATTTAAAACCTTAGAATTATGATAGGTACTCAAAAGTGTCTGAGTCATTTTTAAGTTAGCTGAAATATTGAAACATCAGTTTCTAAATATGAATTCAGATACTCTTGGCTTCTAAATTCTATGGAAAGGACATTGTATTTGGACCCATTAATAAATACAATCAGTTGTAGACATAAATTGTTGGTATATGGAAAACAGTCCAACATTGCTTTTTTTCTGATTCTTCATTAGAAATCAAAGTTAACTAATTTACTTCAATAGAAATCAAGGTTTCTAAAAATCAAAAATATCAATTAATGCATGTAATTCAATATGCAAATAATGCAAGAAGAAAACTAAGACATTTTGATGATAAAAACTATAAGAAAGACATAAAATGTGTGCTTTTTAAAATTTATTTATTATTTATTTGAGAGGTAGAATTACAAAGAGGGAGAGACAGAAAAAGAGGTCTTCCACCCACTGGTTCACTCCCCAGGTGGTCACAACAGCCCGTGCTGAGCAGATCTGAAATCAGGAGCCAGGGGCTTCTTCTAGGTCTCCCGCACCGGTAAAGGGATCCAAGCAGTTGGGCCAATCTTCTACTCCTTTCTGAGGCGATAGCAGAGAGCTGGAAAGGGAGAGAAGCAGTTGGGACTCAAACTAGCACTCATATGGGGTTCCGGTGCTGCAGGCAGAACCTTCGCCTACTAAGCTACAGCACCAGCCCAAAATGTGTTCTTTTACTGAGAGTCATTTTATTTTGTTTGGAGATTTTTTTAAATGATTGTTTCAAAATGCAAATTTAGATAAGAAAATAAATAAGATAAAAAGTAAGTAGTGGAGAAAGATGCATACAATTTGTAAGTGTAAAGGTAAATATTTTGGTAAGGAAATTTTAAATAAGAAGGATTTTTTATATGAGAAACAGTTTTGTGTTGTAAAAATTGAAAATTTTCATCCCAAAACAGAATGATCAGGCTATTCCAGACCAAGAAGAAATAAGGGACAAAACTAAAGGTTTAAGCAGATTATAAAGGTTCCAAGAAATGAGATTTGTGAAAGCTGAATCTCATGAAAGAAAAAGTGTGTGGTTCAAGTTAGCTGCCACTGTTCATAGATTTTTCCAGAAATTAAGCATTAATACACAGATCTAAAACAAAAATCTAATGCTGTAAGGATTTTTTTTCTAATTTGCTTATAGATAAAGCAAAAATGATTCTCTTGAGATATTTATCTGCTCAGTAAAAAATTTCAGGAAGTTTTAATTTTATTTTAAATTAAAAAAATTTTTTTTTCACAGGCAGAGTGGACAGTGAGAGAGAGACAGAGAGAAAGGTCTTCCTTTTCTGTTGGTTCACCCCCCAGTGGAGGCCGGCATGCTGCGGCTGGCACACCGCGCGCTGATCCGAAGCCAGGAGCCAGGTGCTTTCTCCTGGTTTCCCATGCGGATGCAGGGCCCAAGCACTTGGGCCATCCTCCACTGCCCTCCCGGGCCAGAGCAGAGAGCTGGACTGGAAGACGAGCAACCGGGACAGAATCCAGCGCCCTGACTGGGACTAGAACCCGGTGTGCTGGCGCCGCAGGTGGAGGATTAGGGAAGTTTTAATTTTCAATTGTGAAGTCTGATTTTATATTTTCAGTCATCTTCTGAACTGCACCTTTTCCTGTTTTACAGATTCCATTTAATCGATGACTATCTTCCTCAACAGTTTTTTTAGTCAGCTTCAATAAGATTTTATTTTTCCCCCAATTTTGACTCTCTCTAGGGCCAGATTCTGAAAATGTTAGTCTTAAATCTTAAATTACTCGATATTCTGTTATTGGCTTTTCTTGTATTTTTGAAGTATTGAATTGTTCTTTGAAACCAATTTTACTAGCTTTTATCATTTTTTAAAAAAGATTTATTTGTTTATTTACTTGAAAGACAGACTAATACACACACACACACACACACACACACAGAATTCTTCCATTCTTTGCTTCAGCCTCAATGGCTGCAATGGCCAGGGCTGAGCCAGACGGAAGCCAGAAGCCTGGAACTCCACCTGGGTCTCCCATTAGGTTGTCAAAGACCCAAATACTTGGGCCATCATCATTTGCCTTTCCAGGCCTATTAGTGGGAAGCTGGATGAGAAGAGAGGCAGCCAGCACTCAAACCAGCACACTGATAGGGGATGCTGGAGCCACAAGTGTGACTTCACACACTATACCACAACACCAGCCCCTTTCTTATCTTCTCTAAGACTCATGAAGTCCCCTGATCAAGATACTGGTTTTCCTGTTTATGTTCTCCTATGATATGCTATTATCTCATAATCTTGGACACGTACTCTTCCAATGTCTAATAATATTCAGGTACGTTTTTGTTAGGTTTGACTTCTAGGTTATGTAAACAGGCTTCCTGTAACAGAAGAAATCACACTCCAGGTGATTTTTCTTTACCTTTTGGTAACTGGACTAGAAAACAGACTTTGTGCTTTGCCAAGACAGTTTTTTTTTTGCTATCTTTATCAGGTTTTGGATTACTTAGGAAATCATGCCTTAAAAGAGTTATCTCTGGGTTTTTTAAGAAAGTTTTTAAAGTCTTTTAATCACTTTATATATTTATAAAATGATCACTTTATAAATAACTCTGCTAAATCATGCTGGTTAATGATCTGTGATATTATTTTGATCAAGTGTTTTAAAACTTTTGGACATTTTGACATGTTTCCCTAGGATCAAAGTCCTAAACTAAGTCTTTTTTTTTGACCTAGAATTAATGTTGAGATTTTTTTCAGTTGACTTGCAGGAAATTCTCAAAGGGTATAATCTTTTATCTCATAGAGATAATAAACTAGTTAGGCATATTTCTTCCTTTAGGTTTTAGGGAAAACATTGTTAAATAATAAAGTAATGGTAAATCTTTTCTAAGTTATATTTATATGGATATTTTGTTAATGTGAATGTTCTAAAGGTTATATTCACTAATTTTTAAAAGTCTGATCATCCTGGTATGATGTTGTTAGTCATGATTGTTATTTTGAAATATTGTATGCAATGAAAATAACTGAATTTCCTTATTAATTGCTGAAGCCTCATCAAAAATTTAGCCAGGGCTGTCCTAAGCCTTTTGTCATCCAGTTCAATTCATCTCTGAAAGCATTTGTAATCAGATCACAGAAAAGATGCTAAGAAGTACTCTTGCACGCAGATTTCTGATAACTCTAAGATCAAGGAGTTAAATAAAAATCCCCAGAACTCTGATGACCAACTAGTGGGTTTACTAAACTGCTAATGAAGATCAAAGAGGAAAAGGACCAATTATGTGAGACTGGGTGAAGATACAATCTACAGGTTCTTATATATGTTTTTAAAACACTCTTGGTCCTTTGTTTAAACAGTTTTGCTTTCTTGATTTAAGGAAACTCCCTTCTTAAGCTGTCTATAGCTTGCAGCAATTTGATTTAAAAAAAAGAAAAGAAAAACCTTTGTAAATTAAGAGAAAGCATGTATTGGTTTTCTTCCTACTGATCCTCCCAAAATTCAAAACCTATAACAATATTTTTATTTCTTATGACAATATGATTATTTGCACAAATTCATTAAGAATCTGTTCTCTTTTTAATACAATGCAGTTAAACACTGAAACTTTTCGAAAATATGCATCAAATGACTAGTTTCAAGGATCCTCAACCTTACAATGAGTGAGTAAAAAATTATCAGCTCCTGACTGGTCCTGGAACTTAAAAGAAATAGGTTCTGTCAGTGAAAATGTAAACTCTGCCTTGATGTGACTTTGTAGCCTCAGGGTGTTTCTAAATCTGAAATTATGATAAATCATTTCTTGCCATTTATGTAAACAAGCCAAATCAGATAAAACTAAATTCATTTTACAAAGAAATTAGTCTCTTTTTGGTTAACTTTGGTGACAATCAATATGAGTATAGATAGAAAATTATATTTCCAAAGAAAAAGTATAATACATTTGTTATTAGATTGTAGCTTTTACATTCAAAACATTATTTATTTGAGAGGCAAAGAAAGACACAAGAGAAACTGACAAATCCAAAGAGTGCCCACCTGTTGGTTCAGTCCCTAAATGTATGCAATTCCCAGTGCTGGGCCAAGGCCAAGGTCAAGACCAGGAGCCAGTAATTCCATCCAGGCCTGTGCTGTAGGCTGCAGGGATCCACCAACTTGAACCATCAATTGCTGCCTCCCCGGGTGCACATTACCAGAAAAATAGAATTGGGAAAAGATCCAGGAATTTAAACCAGGCACTCTGATATGGGGTGCAGGTACCCCGTCTGACAGTTGAACTGCTAGATCAAAGGCTCATCCCTCTGTTAATTGTTTTTGAAGTTTTAAAAATTATCTACCTATAAAGTAACCTGTATCCTAAGTTCTTCTGGGTACCACCAATCCAATTTTCTCCCCTGAAATTACAAAAGGAACAATTCTTTCCTAAAGCCCTGTAAGCCAAAGCTAGACAACTTGATGTAAATGTCAAGGGACAAATCTCATGCCTGGTATGTGGGCCACATAGAAAGCTCCAAAGCCCCAGTGCCATAAGCAGAGACATCCAGACCACAAACAAGGACAAGAAATTAACACCACAACAAGGCTCCATATCATAAGGAATGTCCTACCACTCAATTTTTCCTGGTTTATGCCTGACTTTTCATTTTGCAAGTCAGTGATGTCATTAAAACTCCACAGTCAAAAACCACCACCAAAACTGGATGGACAGAAGCTGACCCAAGGAATCCTCAAGTCCACCCAGTGGATAACTTTGACAACATCCTCAATGAAAATTTTTGTTCAAATTATACTAATGGTCTCTTTTTTATAACACTCTCTTCATTCAACTGAATCATCACATATCAGATGAAAATATTACCCTAGATGGTATTTTGGTGACATACAGAAGTATCTGTACTGTTGCTATATGCTGCATCTGTAATTCCTCATGGGAAAACTGAGACCCAGTTTCATAAAGTAAGAGAACAGGCTCAACGATTACAATGGATCTTGCCTAGTCACTTTGGGTCATTTGATTTATTCAGTTGTCTGCTTAAAAGCCTAGGTTCTTATATCAAAATTAATGTGCAAACTTTATTTGTTATGCTTTTGTTAGTTTTGTTTTTACATTTTCTGCCTGCTGCCTATCAAATTTCTGTAGAAGTATAATTTCTAATAAAATAATTCTGGCCCAGTACTTTGGGACAATAGCCATCAAGGATATAAATGAGCTTGGTAATTGACTCTAGGTAAACTTAGCCTGAGAACCACTCTTTCTTTTTTTTTTTTTGAATTTTATTTATTTATTTTTTTAACTTTTATTTAATGAATATAAATTTCCAAAGAACGGCTTATGGATTACAATGGCTTCCCCCCCATAACGTCCCTCCCACCTGCAACCCTCCCCTTTCCCAACCCTCTCCCCTTCCATTCACATCAAGATTCATTTTCGATTCTCTTTATATACAGAAGATCAGTTTAGCTTACATTAAGTAAAGATTTCAACAGTTTGCTCCCACACAGAAACATAAAGTGAAAAATAATAGATGATTTTTTAAATGATGATGAAATCAGATCAGACCTATTGTCATGTTTAATCCCAGTGAGATTCAAGTTGGGAATTGATAATTTCTTCTTCTTCTTTTTTTTACAGAAGATCAGTTTAGTATACATTAAGTAAAGATTTCAACAGTTTGCACCCCCATAGAAACACAAAGTGAAATATACTGTTTGAGTACTCGTTATAGCATTAAGTCTCAATGTACAGCACATTAAGGACAGAGATCCTACATGAGGAGTAAGTGCACAGTGACTCCTGTTGTTGACTTTACAAATTGACACTCCTGTTTATGGCATCAGTAATCTCCCTATGCACCAGTCATGAGTTTCCAAGGCTATGGAAGCCCCTTGAGTTCTCCGACTCTTATCTTGTTTAGACAAGGTCATAGTCAAAGTGGAGGTTCTCTCCTCCCTTCAGAGAAAGGTACCTCCTTCTTTGAAGACCTGTTCTTTCCACTGGGATCTCACTCACAGAGATCTTTCATTTAGGTAGGTAGGTTTTTTTTTTTTTTTTTTTTTTTTTTTTTTTGCCAGAGTGTCTTGGCTTTCCATGCCTGAAATACTCTCATGGGCTTTTCAGCCAGATTGGAATGCCTTTAGGGCTGATTCTGAGGCCAGAGTGCTGTTTAGGACATCTGCCATTCTATGAGTCTGCTGAGTATCTCGCTTCCCATGTTGGGTCACTCTCCCCTTTACTTATTCTATCGGTTAGTATTAGCAGGTACTAGACTTGTTTATGTGCTCCCTTTGACTCTTAGTCCTTTCATTATGATCCATTGTGAACTGAAATTGATCACTTGGAATAGTGAGATGGCATTGGTACATGCCACCCTGATGGGATTGAATTGGAGTCCCCTGGTATGTTTCTAACGAGAACCACTCTTTCAAAAATCTTCTTGCTCAAGTGTGATGAAAAGAACTTTGACACAGACCCCTAGTCATAATTTACTCCCCGAACCATGCGACCACACAGATGGCATATGTCCACTGTACCAACATGGGACCATCAAAGCTAACCACAAGATAGCTTAGCTGTTTTTTTTTTTTTTTTTTTTTTCAGAGAAAAGATCTTGATCAAAAGAGAGAGATGTCAGAGCTTTTAGAAACACGTTGGAGGCTGGCGCCGCGGCTCACTAGGCTAATCCTCCGCCTGCGGCTCCAACACCCTGGTTTCTAGTCCCATTTGGGGCGTCGGTTCTGTCCCGGTTGCTCCTCTTCCAGACCAGCTCTCTGCTCTGGCCCGGGAGGGCAGTGGAGGATGGCCCAAGTGCTTGGGCCCCTGTACTCGCCTGGGAGACCGGGAGGAAGCACCTGGCTCCTGGCTTCTGATCGGCACAATGCCTGCAGTGACGGCCATTTGGGGAGTGAACCAACGGAAGGAAGACTTTTCTGTCTGTCTCTCTCTCACTGTCAATAACTCTACCTGACAAAAACCATATTAGAAATAAATAAATAAATAAATAAATACACCTGGATGATCAGGAAGGAATGATTCTCATGTGTGAATTCTTGATGGTCATGTCTCTAGTAGCACAGCAACCTTTCACAATGGCCATGATAACCTTGCACACACACACATGCACACACAAACCAGATACACACTTCTGCACATACATCTGCCCAGAAACTGTCTGTTCAAAGTTGGACTGGCATCCCTCTTAGTATTAATACCAGTAGGCAAGGATTACTGTTTTAAAATATCTTATGTCAATTTTGTCTTAAACTCTCCTTTTTTTTTTTTTTTTTTTTTTTGGACAGTCAGAGTGGACAGTGAGAGAGAGAGAGAGAGAGAAAGGTCTCCCTGTTGGTTCACCCTCCAATGGCTGCCACGCCTGGCGCGCTGCGGCTGGCACACCGCACTGATCTGATGGCAGGAGCCAGGTACGTATCCTGGTCTCCCATGGGGTGCAGGGCCCAAGCACTTGGGCCATCCTTCACTGCACTCCCTGGCCACAGCAGAGAGCTGGCCTGGAAGAGGGGCAACCGGGACAGAATCCGGCGCCCCAACCGGGACTAGAACCCAGTGTGCCGGTGCCGCAAGGTGGAGGATTAGCCTAGTGAGCTGTGGTGCCGGCCTTAAACTCTCCCTTACCTCAACCTCTTTGATTGCGCTCATAGTTTATTACAGCATGTATATTCCTGTTGCAATGCTACTAATCTCCAAATAGTTAATTTTGATAAAATCTCTCTTGTTGTTATTTAGATTAATATGGCACTTCTCGTCTTGCTCCCAACTGCTTGTCACTGATGATGCTAAGTGCTGTGTGATGATGGTCAAGAAGTGGGGCTTTCTTCTTCTGATGAATTGTGTTCTGGCAACTTAACCTTTGGCACGGCACACTACCAGTGCTAGAGGCATAGGCAGCCCTTCAGTAAGGATATGGAGTGGTTGCTCCACAACAGGAGAAGCAAACATAGAACACAGAGTGTTGTTTTCCCTCCTCTATGGATTGCTCTGGGTGTCATTCAGAGAGGAGTTTCCCACAGTCCCCACTCTCAGCTCCAGGGTCCTGACCATGGTCCATACCATTAGGAGGAAGGGGGATGAATGAATATGTGACTCATATTCATTTTGTGACAGTCCTCTATCTGGTCCTTTCATGAATGACAAGACTCCCTAAAGATCACTGTTTAAGAATTGTCAAAATTTTGCACTAGAGCTCATTTTTCAAATGAAATCTTTCCCAAAGCTTCAATATATAAAACCAATGAATGTGATAATTTTCTCACTGACACCAGGGTAACAATGCCCTTTTGAAACTACAGAGACACAGAGCCAAAACCTAGAGTTGCCTGGATGATTTTCCAAAAGTCTTCATTTAGCATATCTCTGTAAGGATATAAAAGCTAAGATTCAAAACAAGGAAAAAATTTGCCCAAACATCCACCATCCACGGCTGTTAGGTAGGGCATGTAGCATCATTACATGTTCTGCACTTTAGACTGTGAAGCTGCAGAGTTGAAGACACCTAGGAACAAAGCAGGGGCCAGGGGGAAGCTGCTTCTCTGTCATCAATGTCTGTAACCGTGCACCTTTTCTTTTCCTGTACACATCTTGGAGGCGGCTCTACTTACATTCAAATAATAAACAAAGATGGCAGAGACATGACAGAGGTAGCCACATCAAAACCAAGATTCTTTTGTCTCTTAGAGCAGCGGTTCTCAGTTTTGACTGCACATCACCATACACTGAGGACTGCTTTTGTTGCTGTTGTTTTCTTTAAATTAAAGATATTCCATATAGTTTTATTTGGAAGAAAATAAACATTTCAAAATCTCATGATAATGTCAACACTTTATCCAGAAAAAAACCCCGCAAACCTGCTCTTAGCATAGCATGGTATTTTGTATATCTTTTTTTTATTTTTTATTTATTTATTTTTTGACAGGCAGAGTGGACAGTGAGAGAGAGAGAGACAGAGAGAAAGGTCTTCCTTTGCCGTTGGTTCACCCTCCAATGGCCACCGCGGCCGGCGCGTTTCGGCCGGCGCACCGCGCTGATCCGATGGCAGGAGCCAGGTGCTTCTCCTGGTCTCCCATGGGCTGCAGGACCCAAGCACCTGGGCCATCCTCCACTGTACTTCCTGGCCACAGCAGAGAGCTGGCCTGGAAGAGGGGCAACCGGGACAGAATCCGGCGCCCTGACCAGGACTAGAACCCAGTATGCAGGCACCACAAGGCGGAGGATTAGCCTATTGAGCCGCGGCACCGGCTACCATTTTTTCAACATTGTTTCCTCCGAATGTAACTTGAAGTTTGATTCTATTTATAAAAATTCAGTTATTCAAAAAAGTTTAATGGCATATGCTATTTGAGACAATGACTTCAAGAATAGGTATTCATTATAATTTAGAATCAGACACCTTATTATAAAACTTTAGAGCACATTCTCCATTTATTGGCTGATGGAAGTGAGGGCTATAGCGAAATCAGGCAGGATTGAATATTACAAAAACAGAAAAACTGATTATACTCCGATTTTCGCTGATCTCTGCAGATACTCCCAAAGCTAGCTTTTAGGAGAATTCATTTGCACCTCCATCAATGAGACTGCATGGAATTGTGGAAAGGAAGGGGGATTCTGAAATTCATTGCCTAGGCTCACTGCTTACTTGTTCTATAATCCTCAACAACTTTCCTCAATTTCTTCCTCTCCGAGAGGGTAAAACAATGTGTGTATGCATACTGCAGTGCTCTGAAGACTAAATAAAATGACAGTGCTTGGTGTTTAGTTTGTATATCCAGTTTAGACTGTATATACAAATGGAAAATTTATATGACAATGGGCATGAAATGACATGACTAGTAGACTAATTGTGTGACAATCGCACCTGACCCAAAACATCTTTGGCAACCAGTCTAGGAAGCCGAAGCATGACCGCTGTAGCATTTATTTAGTCCAGAGGATCAGAGCTTACTCAATGGCTACTAGTATTCCTACTTTCTGCCTCTACTTCCAACTCTGAACCACCCAAACAAAAACATGCTTCCTAAAGCAACCATTCACATAAAATTCACCCACTTGTAGTTAATTCTCCTCCAAAGTCCCTCATGTCAACAGCTTCCATTTAGGGCACACACAAAGCCTTCCCCCTTTTTTCACTACAAAGCTCTCCCACTCCTAAGCCTAACTTTGTGTCTCTGTGCAACACAAATGATGGTAGTTGATCCCGTTATTTTAGCAAGTTCTGAATTAACAGCTCTACTTGCTCTATTTAGGTGTTTCTTTTGAGTATTTCCTCAAGTAGATGCTGAATAAATACTAACTTATTCTCCTGCATTATCAGTTCTCCTCTACTGGTGGGTACTAATATACCTTTTTTTTTTCAAAGATTTATTTATTTTTACGTGGAAGTCAGTTACACAGAGAGAGAAGGAGAGGCACAGAGAGAGAGAGAGAGAGAGAGAGAAAGAGAGAGAGAAGTCTTCCATCTGCTGGTTCACTCCCCAATTGCCTCAACGGCCAGAGCTGCACCAATCTGAAGCCAGGAGCCAGAGGCTTCTTCTGGGTCTCCCACATGGGTGCAGGGGCCCAAGCACTTGGGCCATCTTCTACTGTTTCCCAGGCCATAGCAGAGAGCTGGATTGGAAGAGGAGTAGCCGGGACTAGAACTGGCGCCCATATGGGATGCTGGCAGCACAGGTGGAGAATCAACCCACTGCACCATGGTGCCGGCCCTAATATACCTTAATTGAACGTCCCTTCACTTAGATAAACGAATCATTCGTTAAGCCTTCCAGTTCACCTTAAAGATGAGTAAATGTATACAACTTTAACACATTTCTTATTTTCCAAATCAGATGATTCTCATGTTTCTACCTGCTTAGGGATTTCTGATAAGCCTTGGTATTTATGGTTGGAAAAATTGGAGAGCTGGGGATTGGAGTGAGAGATGGAGGTTTTTGCCTGAATATAAACCAAGATGCTTGTGTGTTTTATAATTGAAGACTACCTTTATCACCATTCTTATCTTTAAAAAATGGCAGTGGCCACCATGAAAAGAAGGGGGCATCCAGATGAAGAAGCTCCTTTATCCTTCAAAATATAAAAAATAACTTCCCGTTAGACAGCCCAAAAAACGCGTAAGTTAAGAGTGATGCAGATCTGTCCAGGGGTCGTTCTTCCTTTCTAATTTCAAAAATTGCCAATTGGGAAAAATCTGCCAGGCAGAACTGAGATTCTTGGCTTGGGTATTATTTACGGAGGAGTTTTACAGGTATTATAAACACTGCCAAGATTTCTTTGGAGTCCATTGGGCAAAGGAGATGTGCATGCATCATCCCTTCCAGAACTGAACGAGGTTGAGAAGAGGGATAACTATTCACCGGGGCCCAAATTATCTGCAAAACAGCTTGTGGGCGTCTTGCGATTAAGTTAAAAAGATGTGTACCATATGCTGGCTTGAACATGCTAATACCCTGGGTCCCCGGAGTGTTGTAAGAGGATGATGGCATTGACTACTCAGATGGAGATGATTCCCAAAGCTGGGGCCTGCTGGTTTGCATTTCTCTGAGCCTCTGAGGGAAAGGCTCTGTAACTATTCAGACTGCCTGACCTCAAAGCTCTTTGTAATTTGGAAAGCAAATGATTCATTTGTCCTGTTAAGCAGCACCAAGGTTTCGTGAATCAATTGTGCACCTATTTAGAATACAAATTAGACAGTAGGAACCTTTCATTTCAGGACACGCAGTAAACCCTGAAGGCTAGTTCCTATGCCTAGGTGGCATAGAAACAGCCTTGGAAGTCAAGCAAATTGAGTGTGGACAATGTTGGTTTTGCATGAGCAGGTCCTCTACTGACCCCCTTTCTTGCTGCCAGCACACTCCTAACTGCATGCTGCAGCCGACCACAGGGTTTCTGCTTTCCCTAGTGAGTTCAGCCTACCTGGAAGCAAGAATTCTCCCAGGGGCATTTTGACCTTTCTAACAGAGGAGCAATTCAGAATCAAGTAGAAGCTGATCTTAGAAGGAACTATGACTTTTCTCATCTAGTTCTGTATTATGGGTTGTGATATAAGAGAGAAGAATTCCCTCCCCACCATTTTGCTTTGTTTTTCATTAGAACGGTCACAATGGGGACAGCGAATTAGAAGGGATTTCTCCTAAATCTGCTTATTCTAATGTGTTCATTAGTTTAGACAATTATTCAAAGATCATGTCCACTCATTACATGTTCACTTTATGCTAGTCACCATCCCAGATGAGTACTTAGGGTGACAGAAAAAAATATATTTTTGGTGGCAGAGGCAAACACATGACCTAGAACAATTACGCTATGCACTTAAGGTTCTAACCAAGAGGTGTGAATTTGCAATGGGGTCACAAAGGAGGTAGCAGCATACAATCTGTGACTTACTTGTCTATAGACAACTTAACGAATGGGTATGTAAATCTATTTCCTCTATACCCTAGGGGAGTCTGTTTATACTCAAAGACATCTAATAAATAATCCAGACTCCCCAGAGGTTCATCCTATAAAGAGGCATGCATTTAAACATTGGTGTTGGAATATGCTCAAAGGGATTTGACAGTTACATAAAATATGTTAGAAATAACATTTTATTGGTGAAAACTTAGTATTTAATATATGCACTTGAGTATTTTGTGAGAATGAATTGTTCCTTATACCCTTGTGTAATTGTTGAATAAAAATTTGATGCAGCAGGTTCTTGAACCTCTCACATTAGTACGGTAGAATTGGAATTCCATTTGACCCAGTGACTACCCCCCCTCCCCCATCCCCAAACCCTGGCTAACAAAAGATCCTTCCACTGGGCCTTAGAAGAATAATAGTTGATCTTGCTATCAAAATATTTGCATAGTTACACTGGGATGAGTCTGTCATTCAAACTTCATGCCAAGCCCCTGTTCTTGACAAAGAATCAGGACTTCAACAAGCTTAGAAGAAATGATTGTAAGGAAGTTATATGCTTGCTTAGCTAATAAATGTCCCTTTGGGTGACAACAATTGGTCTAAACCTTGTTTTCATTGCATAGTTGAGTTTATGGATATAACAGACATACAGTTTCTAGCATCTTCTAATTTGAGGAAAGTATTAATACAATTAACAAAGATTCTAAATATACACAACTATTTAGACTTAGATCAGCTTTCACCAGACAGCTTCCTAGAGGAAGTGATGCCTGTGTTGAGTGTTGAAGTCTCTCTAGTCATGCTCAGCCTTTAAAGATTTGAAAATGAATCAGTCATCTCCCAAACCTGCCCTACAGTGCTATGCAGAGAACAGCAGCTTGACAACAAAGCACATGTCGCTCCCTCGCTGTTGTACTTCTGACCCCAGAAAAGGTTTGAACGTCTTCCAGGCTACTGCCGTGGCTGTCTGACAAGGAAAGTTTCATTTGGATGATCTATCAAGATCCTTGTGATTCTGTGATTGTATGTACTGAAACACAACTGGGTTCAAGAAATATTTCCTTTATTAAAAAATGAGATTCCCGTGATGCAGATGCAGGTGATAAAAGAGTTGAGAAATGAGAGGATTTTTCTGAGTCATTCCTGTCTTTGAAGAATAGTCCTTTATTAAGGGCCAGTTCTCTCACACACTTACCTAAGGAGTTCAGGCAGTCAACAGATGCACACGGAATTAGGCTGTGTAGTGTGGCAACATGACCCCTTTCCATTTCGTTTTCCTCGTGTTAAATGGAGGCATGGTGGGGGGTTGGCCTAGCAGTTTAGACTGTGCTTGTGGGACCCACATCCCACTTTGGAGTGTTTGCATTCATGTCCTGGCTCTGCTCCAGGTCCTAGCTTCCTTCCAATGCACACCTTGGGAAGCAGCAGGTGGAGGATCAGGTTCTTGGGTGCTTGCCATCCATGTGTGAGATCCCGATTGAGTTTCTGGCTCCCAGGTTCAGCATAACCCAGCACTGACTGTTGTGGGCATTTAGGCAGTGAACTAATATAGATAAGAGCTATGTCTGTCTGTCTGTCTCTGTTTCTGCCTTTCAAATAACATAAATATACAAAAGGTTTTTCTAGCCTTTGGAAAACAGAATTAAAGATAAATTGCTAAAAAATAAACTAAAATAGAGGCTAAACTCAATAGTTGTTGGATTGTTCTGAAGAATATGGGTAATGTTTGGAAAGAGAAAAACATTTGGTATTTAATAGGCTCTTAAGGAATAATAGCTATTATCATCATTACCATTAATGATAGCATACAGGTACAATAATGGAATGGTATGGTACCCTGGTGCCTGCAAGGGGTGAGGGAATAGACAGTTATCTGTACTTTAAGAGGGAGGGAGTACACAGGAGGTTTTCCCAGAAGGCTGGGGTCTGTGGAATGTTTTTCTAAGAAGAAAAAGGGAGCATTAGATTCCAAATAGATTGTATGTGAAGAGACATAGTCATACAAAGTCTGAATATGATTATTAGAAACATTTGAAAAATGTGAGAAATTTGTTTTATAGGTTTGAAATTTTTAATTAGTTTTTCACAGATTCATTATAGTTCATAGATATAATTCTAAGAATATAGTGTGAGTAGTTTGAATAAGTGAAATGAGGAATGAGAGTAGAAAAGAAGCCTCTACCATAAGGACCAGATCAGGAAGAGGGCAGGAGAAGAAAACTGGTCATTTTTAAGTCTCTCTTCTTACCGTAGAGTAACCTAATTTTGTTAACATTGAGCACCCCTAATTCAAAATTCTAAATCTTCCTGAATAATGAGATGACATCTTAAGTGGAAAATTCCACACTGTAAACTTTGTTTTATGTCCCAAATTATGAAAAATGGTGTACAATATTATCTTCAGGCTATGTATATAAAGTATATATGAAAAATTGAATTTTGTGTTTAGACTTGGGTCCCATCGTCCAGATCCTCGTTATGTATATACAAATATTCCCTAATCTGAACAAAGTCTGACCTCCAAGACATTCCTGTCTAAGCATTTCAGATAAAGCATATTCAACCTGTAGCAGATAGCTAATGCTCAGGGCAACTGTGTGTGTGGGATATTGGTATCCTCATTTCAGAGACAAAAAACTGGCTCTGTGGGTCATGCCGCGGAGTTTTCATTTTATTTATTCAGTGATGGGGAGCTTGTGAGAGCTCCTTAAGCAAGTCACCAAGGAAGCTGGTTGCCGGGAGATCCTTAGAGAAATGAGGCCACAGAGCTATCTTGCAGGTCTTTTCAAACAGCGTGTCAGGAGCCACATGGCTGAAGCCAGAACCAGGGACATCTGTCAACAGAAAGGCTCGGCTTGCCTGGCTCCAGCTGGGGAAGGCTCTCTTGGGGGGACCTGTCATCCAGGGCTGCTGGTTTGTTCCTCTCCTCTCCTCACTCTGCCCGCCTCCTTTCTTATGCCACATGTGGGTCCCACAGGAGGGCTGCTGCAAGTCCCTGAACCTGGGGAGAGGAGATGGTCTGAGCTAAATCATTGCGGTGGAACAGAGACAACTTTGACTCAGAACACCTATTTCTGGAAAGTGCACTCACGGCTTTCAAAAACAGTTTATAAGCATAACCTAGAATAAGGAGGTTAGGGCAGAAAGAACTGTGCAAACCTATGTGAAAATGGAAGTGGATGTGCATCAAAATGCGGAATTGCAGGGTGGAGACTAAAATTACTGCAGGGCAGTACTGAGCCACTGAAGGAAAGGGTATTAGGGTTCTGGAAAGGCACTGGCTGGGATTTCTTGTCATGTGACTACCTGACACCTGCTCCGGTTGCTTGCCCATGACCAGAGGCTGTGGCTGCTCTTATGGAAAACCAGTTTCCATTTGAAGAAAGTAGAGCTATGAAACTGGGTGAATCACAAAAGGCCCCCAGATTGAGACCACACTGCAGACTTCACTTATTCTGTTCTTTACATTTTAGGAAACTGAGGTTCCAAAAAGTGAACTGATTTGCTCCAGGTCAGATAAGTTCATTGATTTACTCATTAGGATCTCAGAAAATTATGGGATGAAGATGACTCAATTTAGGTAGCAAAATCTCCCTTCCTTGTCTGAAAATTAGATCATAATGGCGGATTGATAAGCAAGAAATGTGTAAGGTTTACAGTTATCAGAAAGAAGCAGTTATATCAAAAGGATGTTATCAGATAAGGATAGGGTCAGGGTTTAGGGAAATGGTGGGGACAGGTAGGAAGGTTCTGCAGCTCAGTTGGGCTATGTAATGCCTGCAGTCCAGTAACTCTTCAGTCACAGTAAAACTTATGATTAGCAATGGACACATGGCTCCTACTGAGGAGTCTGCAAACTCTCCTTGGTATTTTCTGATCCAAGAGCTCTAACTTTGGTGGATGAGATCATCACAATGTAAAACTATACGACAGGGTGAATTCTGGTCTTCAAACATCAGGGGCTTTCTAGTTGACAAAATTTGCTCTTTTTAATTTCTGTAAACCATCTCTTGATGCTATTGCTTGTTTGCTTTGGAAACTAGAAGATGATTTCTGATTTAGCCCCAAAACATATACATTCATATCTTGATCTCCTCTGGGGATTGATTTCAAGACATTCCCCCACTACTCAAGTCAGGGAATATCCTTCCTTCCTTCCTTCCTTCCTTCCTTCCTTCCTTCCTTTCTTCCTTTCTTCCTTTCTTCCTTTCTTCCTTTCTTCCTTTCTTCCTTTCTTCCTTTCTTCCTTTCTTCCTTTCTTCCTTAACATTTATTTATTGGAAAGGCAGAGCTACAGAGAGAGACTGGTTCATTCCCAAAATGGCCACAATGGCTGGTGCTGAGCCAATTCGAAGACAGGAGCCAGGAGCTTCCTCCAGGTCTCCTGCATGGGTGCAGCGGCCTAAGGACTTGGGACATCTTCCACTGCTTTCCCAGACCATAGCAGAGAGCTGGATCGGAAGTGGAGCAGTTGGGACTCAAACCAGTGTGCATATGGGATGCCGGCACTGCAGGCGGCGGCTTTACCTGCCACGCTACAGTGCTGGCCCAGATACTTATTTCTTCCATGAAGTGATGTAGTATATGCATTGAGTGACCTATGCACATCCTCCTATATCCTTTAAAGCATCTCAGATTACTTTTTTAAAAAAGATTTATTTTACTTATTATTTGTAAGTCAGAGTTACAAGAGAGAGGAGAGGGAGAGGTCTTCCATCTGATGGTTCACTCCCCAATTGGCTGCAACGGCCAGAGCTGGGCTGATTCGGAGCCAGGAGCTTCTTCCAGGTATCCCACATGGGTGCAGGGGCCCAAGGACTTGAGCAATCTTCTACTGCTTTCCCAGGCCACAGCAGAGAGCTAAATAGGAAGTGGAGCAGCCGGGACTTGAATTGGAGCCCATATAGGATGCCAGTGCTTCAGGCCAGGGCATTAATCCATTGCACCACAGTGCTGGCCTCATCTCAGATTACTTAAAACACCTAATGAAGTGTATGTGCTTTTAAATTGTTATGCTTTATTGGTTAGGGAATGATGACAAGAAAGAAAGTCTGGACATTTTTAATAAAGACATGATTTTTCTTCTGAATACTATTTCCTGCTCATGGTTGACCGAATCCGTGGAGAGCCCATGGATACAAAGGGCCAACATTTTGTTCATAAATTAGTAACTGTAGTATCCAATGACAACAAACATCCTCACCACACAGAGAATGATTGACATTTAGTGATGCAGCCAATTAGAGATTAAGACAAAACTCCATCTGATTGATTTTATAGTCAATAAGGAATTCAAGAAGATGAGAATTTAAAACCTCCCACCTTCAAAAGGAAGTTAAAATGTTGGAATTAGAGACAGCTGTTTTGTCATCAATTATTGATTCCATTCTGTCAATTGATGAGCAGTGTTGAAAGAGATGTGATCTTTGCCTTCTACAGGGGAGATCTTTAGAACATCTGAGTGCAAGTTAGACATTTTTCTTATACATATACATTACTTAGTTACCTTACATTAATTCTCTGGTGTGTAAAGTAATCTTATGAAATATTTTCTACACTGTGCAAGTGATGAACTGGAGTGCCAAGAGGCTAATACATTTAAGCAAAGCCACACGGTGTATGTCACAGTCAGAATTTAATCCACATCTGTTTGATTACAACTCAAGAGTGTTTCCATTCCATCACTTTGGACAAGTACATCACATCCGCCAGTTCCCAACCAAGAACAAGAGTGGATGCCAGAGTTAGATACTGGCCACAGCTGTAGCCTATCGGTGCAGTATACCAAGACTTCTGCCAAGCGGCTGCAAAAACCCTTTGATATCTTCATATCTGAAATCTATAGCATTGATGAATGAGGCTATCCCAATGTAAATACTATTCTTTATCACCTATTATTAGACGGGCAGGTAAAAATACAGATGGCTCCCAATTTATGATGAACCAACATGAGCTTTTGACTGCATTAGAGAGTGAAAATATACTCACATAGCCATTCTGTTTTTCATTTTTAGTATAGTATTGAATAAATTGTGTGATATATTCGATGCTTTATTATAAAATAGGTTTGTGTTAGATGTTTTTGCCCAACTATAGGCTGATGTGTTTTGAGCAGCATTAAGGCAAGCTGAGCTAAATTATGATGTTCAGTAGATTATGTGTATTAAATGCATTTTTGACTTATGTTGGATTTATTAGGATGTGACCTCTTCATAAATCAAGATGCTTCTTTAACACATTTGAGTATTTTACTCCGGAGTGCATGGCATCCATATTTGGATATTATGTTTTTCTTTGAGGTGCAGAGATGAAGCCATGATCATGGTTTTTCTCTGGTTAAGCATGAAGGGTAAAGTTACCCATACGTATAGGAAATGAGATGTGTGTTCTGGGGTCAGTTGTACCATGTTAACCACTATCACCCTAGAGCCTGAATACATCTTTTACCCAAACGAGGCCAATTTCTGAAACCTAGTTTTGAGGACACCACAAAGGATGCGTGTAAAATTAACACCTCATTCTGAGTTTCAAATTTTCTCACCTAAAATTCATTTGGCATTTCTGGCTGAATTTTCCTGTGGATCTATCCTTGGTTTCCACAGCACCAGACTCAATGATTTTCCAGGCGTTCCTCTCATTATGGCTTACGTTGAACTCTACTTGCTATAGAGTGAAAATTTGAATCAACCAGCAGCCAGCACATCTGTGGCAACGTGGCATCTCTTTCAGATGAATGTGTCAGAAATAAGAATGGATTTCTCCTGATTGACACATGCATTGATCATGCTGACTGTTGGATGAGTAGTCCTTAGAATGGACAGTGGTATCAGCACACTGTACCTAAGAGAGGGATGAAGAGGGAAGCTGATATACCACATCCCTGTTCATCTTCATTTCTTTAATTCTTTTTGTGAAGTTGTATCCATTTATTTACTTACTTGAAAGTCAGAGTAACAGAGAGAGAGACAGAGAGACAGAGAGAACTTCTATCTGCTGATTTAGTCTCCAAATTTACAGCCAATGGCCAGGGCTGGGACAGGCAGAAACCAGGAGTCTAGAGCTCCATCCAGGTCTCCTACATGAGTGGCAGGAATCCAACCACTAAAGCCATTATTTGCTAAATAGGATTCAAAGCAGCACTCATTTGGGATGCTGGAGTCAAAGGCAGTGACTTTACCCACTACCCTACAATGCTGGGCCCTATTCATTTTGTTTTCTATCATCAGCTAAACCACAGTGGTGAGAGATCATACGAGAACCGACTGATCACTTGGCAAAACTTATTAGTAATAGTATTTATAATATAGAAGACTTAATGTTTTTTTATTTTTAATTTTTAAAAAGATTTATTTATTTAAAAGAGTTAGAGAGAGAGAGACAGAAAGAGAACTCTCCTGTCTGCTGGTTTCACTCCCCAAATGGCTGCAATGGCCAGAGCTGTGGCAGGTCAAAGCCAGGATCCAGGCGCTTCATCCAGGTCTCTGACATGAGTGACAGAGGCCCCAACACTGGAGCCATCTTCTGCAGCTTTTCCTAGACCACTAGCAAGGACTTGAATTAGAAGTGGAGCAGCCAGAATGCCACCCGGTGCTCATCCTGGATGCTGGTATCAAAGGTAGCAGTTTTACATACCACAGCACTGGCCACAGAAGGCTTAATTCTTTCAAAAAATATTAGATAGCAATCATTGTCTAAATTACAACATTAAAAAAGTAAACATGAGTATGGTGAAATTTGGAATGATTACTCAAAAATCACAGGCTTAAAACTTTTATTGACTCCCAATTTTCTGAATGATTTTTCTAAGGCATTGTCTTTCAAAATCTCAATTTTTAGGAGATTGCAAAAAACGAAGATAGAAACTAGCTATATATTCTACACCTAATGCAAGCACTAGAAATTCATCTTTTATTATAAACATAACTTTATAATTTTTCATAACTCAGCACTGAGTGATCTCTATTCAATGATATTTTTGATAAAGACACAAAATCCATGAGTTACCCCTGAGTAGTAGATTTCCAACATAGCCGTAACATCTTATGATATTTTTCCCCTTGATTCTCTAGTTGACTAAGGGAAAATTACGGAAAAGACATTTTGTCTCATAAGTTTCTTATATTTTTTAATGCTTTCCACCATTCAGTGTTCCTTTAAATTCGTTAGCCCATTGATTGTTCACAACAAACTGAAGACAATAACTTTTACTCTCATTTGTATCAGAGAGCAGTTGCTGCACAACAGGCAACCTGAAATTCAGTGACCTAAAATAACAAGTCTTTATTATTACTCACTGGCCTACTGATCTGCATATTCCCATCTCAGCAAGAACCATTCATCTACAGTCAGCTGGGAGTTGACCGGGGCAGTCTGTTCTAGGGTGGCCACCATTTGGAAGGTTGAAGGAACTTGGTTCTTTTTCTAATGATCTTTCTCTGTTCAAAAGATTAATTAGGGCTTGTGCAGACAACAGCAGTGGGGTTGTAAGGAAGAGAAAATGCGTTCGGTGTCCTTTGAAGCAGGGGCTTAGGATTTTTACCTCCCTTTATGGGCCAAAGCACATACCAAAGCCAACTCAGATTCAAAGATGGAGATGGAATGTTTATTTTTACATTTTAAATTTTTTATTAATAAGATTATACACATTAATGGATTATGCTTTGATAATTTAAGATGTGCACATAATGTATACTGATCAAAACAGGGAAGTCAACATATCCCCTTCTTTGACATTGTTTTGTGATTGGAGGCTTGGTGCCTCTCTCTTCTATTTGTTCTTACGATATACTAGATGACTATTAAGTCTTCCAGTTGCATACTTTTTTTTTTTTTTTGCTGCAAATGACAGGATTTCATTCCTTTCTGTGACTAGTAGTATTCCATTGTGCATATATACCACATTTCCTTTTTCCATTCATCTGATGATGCACATCGTAGTAAGAGTTCTGCTGAAATTTACGTACTTCTCTTTGACTTACTTTTTTTTTCCTTTTTAAGATTTATTTATTTATTTGAAAGTCAGAGTTACACAGGGAGAGGGAGAGGAGAGGCAGAGAGAAAGAGAGAGAGAGAGAAAGGTCTTTCATCCATTGGTTCACTCCCAATTGGCCGCAACTGCCAAAGCTGCACCGATCCGAAGCCAGGAGCCAGGAGATTCTTCCAGGTCTCCCAGGCAGGTGCAGAGGTCCAAGGACTTGGGCCATCTTCTACTGCTTTCCCAGGCCATAGTGGAGAGCTGGATCGGAAGTGGTGCAGCTGGGTCTCGAACCAGCACCTATATGGCATGCCAGTGCTTCAGGCCAGGGCATTAACCCGCTGTGCCACAGTGCCAGTCTTTGACTTCTAAATAGTGTATAAAATATTTACATCAACCCAGAAATTTTTTCTATGCCTCTTTACTGCTGATTCTTTTTCTAACCCCCCCCATCGCCTTCAGTAAACCACTTTCTGATCCTTAACACTGTAAAAAATTTTAGTATATTTCTTGAAAAAATGGAATTATAAGTTCATTTCTGTCTCTTTGATCTAATATCATGTTTCTCAAAATGGTCCATACTATTTATTAACGTTTACATTTCCTTCCAGGTTTGCTGGTTTCCTTTCTGATTTTCTCTTCAGATGTAGTTATTGTCCTTTTCATTTACCAGTATGTGCTCCTGTGCTGATCACATCATTGTGCAAGCAGTAATTAATCTGGACAAAATGTGAATGAGACAGGCTATTCATTATAGAGCATTGCAAATGTAACAAGGGGGCTGACAATGTGGCATAGTGGGTTAAACTGCTGCCTGTAACACCGGCATCCCACATGGGCACCGGTTTGTGTCCTGGCTGCTCCACTTCCAAACCAGCTCCTTGCTAATGGCCTGGGAAAAGCAGAGGAAGATGGCCCAAATGCTTGGGATCCTGTCACCCATGTGGGAGACCTGGATGAATCTTCTGGCTCCTGACTTTGGCCTGGCCCAGTCCTGGCCATTTGGGCCATCTGAGGGGTGAACACGTAGCAGGAGGATCTCTCTCTTTCTCTCTCTCTTTCTCTCTCTCTCCCCTCTCCCTCTCCCTCTAATTCTGCCTTTCAAAATAAATAAATAAATCTTTTTTATAAAAAGGAATGAAGTGAATTGTAAACAATAAAACTAATAAAAATTATTTTTAAATATAATTAAGAGTATAAAAATGGTTATTCCACAAACAATATAGCCACAGCAAATTTAGTGTTTTTCTGCCTGATTTTTAAAAAGCCTGCATCCATTGCTTACTTATAGAAACAATTTAATTATGCGTTCATAGACATGCTTTCTTTTTTCTTTAGAGACAGAGACAGAAATTTCCCATTCACTGGTTCACCCCCTAAATGCCAGCAATGGCTGGGACTGAGCTGGATCAGAGCCAGGAGCCAGGATTGCAGTCTGGGTCTCCCATGTGGATGGTGGAGACTCAATTTCCTGAGCCATCATTACTGGGTCCCAGGGTGTGCACTAGCAGGAAGCTGGAGTTGGCAGTCAGAGGTGGGAACTGAGCCCAAGTACTCAGATCTGGAACATGGGTGTCTTAAGCAGCATCTTAAAAGTTAGGTCAAGGGACCAGCATTCTGGCACAGCAGGTTAAGCCATTGCCTGCAATGCTGCATCCCATGTGAGCATTGGTTCAAGTCCTGGCTACTCCTCTTCTGATCCAGCTCCCTGCTAACATGTCTGAGAAAGCAGTGGAGGATGGCCCAAGTCCTTGGGCTCCTGCTCCCACGTGGGAGACCCACATGGAGTTCCAGGCTAGCCCAGTTCCTGCCATTGTGGTCATTTAGGGAGTAAGCCAGCAAATGGAAGTCTTTCAAATAAATAAATAAATCTTTGTTTTTTTAAGGCCAAGTACCCACTAATAGACATATGCTTTTCCACATTATGCTCTTGAGTATTTTCTAAACCATTTAGTAATCGTTTTTTTCAGCATTCTTTGGTTTTCTCCTTTTCTTATAGTGATATTGCTTATTTGTATCTCTTTCTTTTCTTCATTCATTTCTTTCCTTCCCCTCTCTTTTTTCTTTGTTTCCACCCTTCCTCTTTCCTCTCTCTCTCTCTGTCTCTTCTTATAGTCTGCCTAATATAATAAATTATAAATATTTACATTTATATATTTAAATGTATTCATTTTTCTCTCAGTACATCTTTGACTGCCCTCCAAACATTTTTTTGATTTCACATTGTCAAATGTCTGTATCACCAGTTTATTTCTTGTTTGCCTCTAAACTTATCAAAGTACATTTTACATTTATTTTATATTTTAGTTTTTGTTTGTAATTTTTTGTTATTGCTTTTAGGCAGAAGAATGAAGTTTACAAAATTTTTCATATTTTGAAATGTATTGATTGTTTATGTAAATGTACTAGACATTGAAAAGAATGTGTATAATATGTACCAGCTTGCAAACCCCATTTATACCTCTTCAATTTGACTTACTAATTAAGAGAATACAGCAAAGTGATTGAGAACCAGTGCTCTGGAGACAGGTTGCTTGTGTTCAATATTTGACTCAACCAGTCTCGAAGTGCAGGCTATTAGTCCAGCTACTGAACCTTGCTTCAATTAATTTCCTCACCTGTAAATGAGATTATGGTAGTATCCAATAGTATCTTTCTAGAGTTTGTTGTGAGCAGTCAATGAGCTTGTAAATTTAGTAATTCATGGGAAAATAGAGCAGTGCCAGACACATAGTAAGCTTCATAGGTGTTAGTTTTCATTGCATTGTCTTACTGCAGTCATTTGTCCCTGTTAATTAGTTTCTATGTTAAAGATTAAGAAATATTCAAGTCCTTTATTGTGGCTATAATTTTGTCAATTCTACCTTGTATTTCTAATTCCACAATGCTGGCCCCTGTATATATATATATATATTATATATATATATAGTATTTATATATATAAAATATATTTTTTATAAATTCCCTCAGTGAGTTACAATATTGCAAGTATCTTCTCCAGCTTTAAGGATTGCTTATTCACTCTTTTGTTGCTATATCTTGGTAAATAATTTTAATGTAGACCAATTTGTCAATCATTACCATTAAGGTTAGTAGTTTTTCTTAAAAAAGATTTATTTAGGGATCGACACTGTGGCATAGTAGCCTAAGCATCCACCTTTGGTGCTGGCATCTCATATAGGCACTGGTTGCTGTCCTGGCTGCTTCTCTTCCAATCCAGCTCTCTGCTAGGGCCTGGGAAAGCAGTAGAAGATGGGCCCAGGTGCTTGGGCCCCTGGACCCATGTGGGAGACCTAGAAAAAGCTCTTGGCTCCTGGCTGTTGCAGCCATTTGGAGAATGAACCAGCAGATGGGAGACCGACCTCTCTCTCTCCCTGGCCCTGTCAGTAAGTCTGCCTTTCAAATAAATAAAATCTTAAAAAAGAGGTATTTATTTATTTGTAAGGCAAGTGACAGAGAGAGGAAGAGACAGAGAAATCTTCCATCTGCTGGTTCATTCCCACAATGGCTACAACAGCTGGAGCTCGATGAAACCAGGAACCAGAAACTCCATCTGAGTCTCCCACATTGGTATCAGGGCCCAAGTACTTGGGCCATCATCTGCTGCTTTCCTAGGTGCATTGGCAGGGAGCTGGATTGGGCTTAAACTATCAACTCTGTTATAAGATGCCCATGATGCAAGTGGTGGCTTAACCCACTGAGCAACAATTCTGGTTATAAGGGTAGTGTTTTCTATCTTTTCTTTTTCTGAAGAACATGAAGCTCTTTTCTTATATTTTCCTCTAGAAAATAACTGCTACAGATTTTATGTTTATATGTACATTCTACCTTGAATTGATTTGTATATATGAGGGTCTAGATTTAAAAAAAAAAAAAAAAACTGTTGAACCCCTTGGTCCAAGACTGTGCATTAGAAAGACCATGTTTTCCTTTTTTTTTTTTTTTTTGAATAAATTTAATTTTATTTGTGTATGCTCTTCCCACCATTATAATGCTATTCGGGAGGCCACTGTTCTCATCAGTGAAATTCAATTTCTTTTTTTTTTTTTTTGACTTTTTTTATTTAGTAAATATAAATTTCCAAAGTACAGTTTATGGATTACAATGGCTTTCCCCCCCATAATTTCCCTCCCACTCGCACCCCTCCCATCTCCCACTCCCTCTCCCCTTCCATTCACATCAAGATTCATTTTCAATCATCTTTATATACAGAAGATCGATTTAGTATATATTAAGTAAAGATTTCATCAGTTTGCCCCCACACAGAACATGAAGTGCAAAACACTGTTTCAGTACTAGTTACAGCATTACTTCACATTGGACAACACATTAAGGACAGATCCCACATGAGAAGTAAGTACACAGTGACTCCTGTTGTTGACTTAACAATTTAACACTCTTGTTGATGGTGTCAGTAATCTCCCTAGGCTCTTGCCATGAGTTGCCAAGGCCATGGAAGCCTTTCGAGGTAGCTTTGGAATACTAAAAAGAAATCTAGGAAGAAGGTGGAAATATCTAAAAGTCTTGAACTTATGGATAAGTTTACTCAATTAACATATAGTTAGCAAACAAATCATATTTCAACAACTTAATGAGAAAATAGGAATCAAATGATCAAAATATCTACAAAAATAAATGCTTCTGCTTTCACATAGAAGAGTTAGATATTAATCAAATAATAACAAAATTAACACAAATTTCCAGGAAGAGATTGAAAGAGGTTATATGATGACAAGAATTAAAGCTTTTCCAAGAATGTATGCAAAGGTTATTTAGTGGGAGGAAACTTGGATGTGACATTGTAGAATAAAAAAGGCTAGCATAAGCTGCTACACCAAGATGGAACACGATGAGACATGGCCCTGCAGGGTCCTGAATGTTTGCCAAGGTGCTTATCCTAAGAGCAGTGGGAGAAACTGAAAGGTTTATTCAATACATCTACTGCACTGGATGACGAAGATTATAGGAGGACTCCAACACTACAAGTTTTATTGAGCAGCTCTCTGTGGAAGTTTCATTTGTCAGTCACCTGCATACAAGTGGAAATTGAAGCCATGAGCATTGCTGTGTTTGCTAGAAGAAAGTAGACTTAGACAATGGCTCTATTTTGTAGAACTCCAATATTTAAGGCAGCAATGAATAGAATGAGCCTCAGAAGGAGGTAGGGAAAGAGAATTGAAGAGTAGGAATACATTTAGTAGAGTGATGTCCACATAAGCACTAGAAGAAGAGGTTCATGGTGCGAATGCTATGAACCGGTGAGGTAAAATGAATATTAAAAATTCTTACTGGATTCAAAAATAGATGATGTTGTCAAGCCTATTTTAGTGGAATGTCAGAGATTAATACAGAATTTAATTACAACAAATGTCGATCAATACTGAAAGAGTTTGAATGCAAAGCAAAGGAGATGAGTAGCATGTACTAAAGGGTGGGATCCTGATAGTTCTATTGGTGTATTTTAAAGGGTTAAACTTGGGCATACTTCCATGCCAACTGGAAGAATGTATTGAGAGAGAGAAGATAGATTTACAAAAGAAATTACAAGGCCATTTAATTTCAAGTTTAATGAGACTTCACAACCATGGATTTGTATGGAAGCCTAACTCTCCAAGTCACTATCACCAGGACCGCTACTACAAGTAGTGAGTAGGGAAGTGAGTATTCACAGGGCAAGTTTTAGAGGTGCATGGTGTTATAGCAGAGGTGTTAGTGTGTCAAAATGTGACAGGGCTTCATAAAGGCCAGTTACAGGATAGGTTAGAGATATGGCAGAAGAAGTGAGATTATTTCCTATCTGGGGAGACAAGAAGACCATGGAGAGGAGTGTTGAGGTATTGGAGGGCTTGATGCAGTTATAGGCACATCTGAGTGAGTGACAGAATGGCTAGGATGAGAGTTCAAGCCAAAAACTTAACATTCAAGAATGTCTAAGACACAAAGGTTTCAGTAGTTGGAGAGGTCAACGATTTTTCATGATTGCTTTGGAGGGTAAGTCATATAAACATGGACATACCTCAAGATGATGGCAGAGGTTGAGACAGAAAAAAAATGTTAATGAGATTCTGAAGCCCTCAGAAAATGTTGGAGAGGATGATGGAGATTTAAAAAACTAAACTCTATGGGGCCAGTGCTGTGGCACAGCGGGTAAAGCTGCCACCTGCAGTGCCAGCATCCCATACGTCGTCGGTTTGAGTCCTGGCTGTTCCACTTCTAATCCAGCTCTCTGCTATGGCCTGGAAGAGCAGCAGCAGTCCTTGGGCCCCTGCATCCACATGGGAGACCTGAAAGAAGCTCCTGGCTCCTGGCTTTAGATCAGCACAGCTCCAACCATTATGGTCATCTGGGGAGTGAACCAGCGGATGGAAGACCTCTCTCTCTCTCTCTCTCTCTCTCTGCCTCTCTGTAACTCTGCCTTTCAAATAAATACAATCTTTAAAAAAAAAAAAAAAAACTAAACTAAACCCTGTTCAAAATGGGGAGTCGTGTTGTCATAGTCAATTATTAGTCCTACAGAGTCCTGGTTTCTTCATCTGTAAAATATCAATCATATTTTCTTCCAAAGGTTAGTGATGTTAGTGTATTAAAATGAGCCCATTTCTCAGCTCCTATGTCTGATGTATAATATGTGCTCAAGAAAACATAGTTTTCATTCCTTCCACCATTTTTTGAGCAATGCAGAGCTGATAGTACCAAGATAGTATCAAGTTTAGTCAACAGTACAGATCCTGAGACTCAGCTGTTGCTGATGAAAATAGCTAGATATGATCACACATGGTTGTATCAACCAGAGCTTCAGTCTAGGACACCGTCTTCTAGAAAGGTATCACTGATGAGTGATGCTAGTTGTGTCGATGAGTCCAAGGACATTTTGCTTACTTTGATGGACAAATGCTTGAGTACCACCATGTTTGAGGAAAACTAGTGATACATTGCTATTGAAACTTCAATAGCCAGGTGGGGTCACCTAAGTTCATGCCTCCCAGGGATCCCAGGAAGGAAAGCATGTGCTTTGGCACCTGGGATGACGTGTTTATAATGTAAGCTCATGTCTCAAGGAAATCGATCAAATTCAATACTACGTGGACAGCATTTTAGAAAGCCAGTTGAATCTCATCAGCAGAAACAGGTCAGCAGGGAGATAGCCTTGAAAAAGCTGTGCCTGGCACAAGTCAGCACTCTAATGTAGTGGAAAGTTTGCTAATACAAAGAACAGAGGAAGGGTGTGCATAGGAAGATGGAAAAATTCAGAATTAAAGATTTTTTTTTTTGCTGCAAGTCAGAAATGTGGCTCCACAAATTTTATTAGGCTATAAGTAAGATTTGTTTGCATTTCTCTAATGCAATGGATATAAAGAATTCCCCCTAGGATTCACATTTCTTATAGTGGCATCTTCTATCTCAGTAAGTGACTCCTACTGTATAAACTTGACATGCTTAATTGTCCACAGAACACATTTATGACAAGTAGGCTAATTAGGCATTTGTTGGCTCTTACCACAGAGTTATTACTTTAAATCATGAAATCAGATGGGAGTCTACTTTCCCAAATCAGGGAGATTGACTAGCCCAGGCGATTCTAAAAAAGCACTTAGTCCTGGATTTTATGTCTCGTAAAACTAATTCCAGAAGCATTTTCAAAATTTTATTTACTGCAAGATTTGTTTCTGTTGTTGTAGAGCTATTTAGTCTAACAGATTGTTGAATTCAAAGGAAAGGGATAAGGAAAATTAGAAAAATGGAACTTTTTATAACTGAGTTATTGCTCTGAAGTTTTGTATGAATATAATTGAACTTAGCGGAGTGAGGGAAGAATGTTTTTGAAATACCAATCCAAAGCAGTTTTCCTCCACATCTTAGGAACATCTAGCAAATTGGCTTCTTTTTCTAGAAATTTTTTGTAAAGGTTACTTTGTATGTTGATATAGTCATCCAAAGAAAAATACAACAAAACCTAACAGAACACTCAAATGATGGAGAATTTGGGGGAGGTAGAGAAAAGCCGAAGGGAAGAATGAATTAATTGCTAGGAATTCACACTATAATAACTTTAGGAGGAGAATGTGAGTCTAAAATTTGGGGAAAGGGACTGGCATTGTGACACAGTGGGTTAAGCTGTTACCTGCGAAGCTGGCATCCCATACGGGCACCAGTTCTAGTCCGGGCTGTTTTGCTTCCAATCCAGCACCCTGCTACTGTGCCTGGAAAAGTGGCAGAAGATGGCCCAAGTCTTGACATGGGAGACCCAGATGGAGTTCCAGGCTCCTGGCTGCTTTCAGCCCCAGCTCTAGATGTTTCAGCTATTTGGGGGGAATGAATCAATGGATGGAAAACCTCTCTCTCTCTTTCTCCTCTCTGTAACTCTGCCTTTCAAATAAACTAATACATTTTTTAAAATTTTGGGAGAAAAAAGAGTCTGGATAGAAAAGGAAGACCAGGTGCCGGCTCTGTGGCTCACTTGGTTAATCCTCCGCCTGTGGCGCCTGCATCCCATATGGGCGCTGGTTCTAGTTCTGGCTGCTCCTCTTCCAGTCCAGCTCTCTGCTGTGGCCCAGGAGGGCAGTGGAGGATGGCCCAAGTGCTTGGGCTCCTGCACCCACATGGAGACCAGGAAGAAGCACCTGGCTCAAGGCTTTGGATCGGCACAGCACGCCATTTGGAGAGTGAACCAACGAAAGGAAGACCTTTCTCTCTGTCTCTCTCACTGCCTATAACTCTACCTGTCAAATAAAAAAAAAAAAAAAGAAAAGGAAGATCAGAGAACAAAGAATCAGTGGATTCACTTAATTATTTGACATTTCATTTGAAATCTCTTCTCTTTGTTCAAGATAAATCACATTTTGCTAAGGGAGTCTTTCTGAAATGGATAAAATACATTTATAAGATTGTAAGCAAGTTATATGTCAAAAATTATTAGTTAGGCAGTGATGGCAAATTTCATCAGTGAACAAAGAACCAATGTATTGGACAGAGTACATATGTTTTTATTTGAGATACTATTTTGAGAAAGGCACAGTTTTATATTGGAGATTATGTTTAAAAAACTCACGCATTTAGGTTTAGTGAGTGGAAGCAACTTGAAGAAAAGAATACAAAATCATTAGTAACATGCTTGTATATATGTGTATATACACATGTGTATATATATTCAGTTTTTCCTTTCCTTATAGAAATTTATTTTCAATTATATATTTTTAAAATATTTTTAAAACTTATTTGAAAGGTAAAGTTATGGAGAGACAGAAAGAAAAAGAGATTTTCTATCTGATGGTTCACTCCTGAAATGTCTGTAACACCCAGGGCTGGGCCAGGCAGAAGCCAAGAGCCTGGAACTCCACCTGGATCACCCATGTGGTAGCTGGGGCACCAGAACTCGGGCCATATTCCACTGCTTTCCCAGGCACATTAGCAGGGAGCAGCCCAGAGTTGAACTACTGCCCAAACATATGTATATATACATATATACATAAATATACATATTCATATGTGTGTGCGTATACACACACACACAGAAACCTTTATCCACTGGTTTACTCCCCGAAATACCTGCAATGAGCAGTGCCAGAATCCAGATTTCCCACTTAGGTGGCAGGAACTCAAATACTTAAGCCATCACTGTTGCCTCCCAATGTCTGCATTAGCAGGAAACTGGATTCAGAAGTGGAGTCAGGTCTCACAACCAGTTACTGTGATGTGGAACAAGCACATCTTAATCCATGGCTTAAGCAAAACATCTGTCCCAGTATCAGTATATATTTTTAAAAATTTTAATTTCTTGTTGAGAATCCTAAAATGTTTCTACATTAAAATACTAAAACATGCTTCTTTTGTGAGTTATGTGTCAACATACTTGGGCATAAGCTTTGTTGAGAAAAACCCTTTCTTTTTTCCTTTGTGGAGCCTGCTTTTGTGGTACTGAGTCATTTTCTGACTGATTACACAGTGTTTTGAGATGAGCAAGATGGAACTTGGTCAAGCATCTGGAATGGAAAGTTCTCACAGTAGGACCTGCTGACTTGATTGCCTCATCACCATGGCAACGCTCATTGGTCAGTACAGTCAGGTAATGAGACGGCTGGGTTCAATTAGGGTTTAAAATATTCTACCACTGCAAATGAATTTTACAAAAGGAAATGTCTAAAAATAGGTCACACTCTATGACTCATAAGATATTCTGTGGTCAGTAGAGTGCACACACAAAAGTTAAGTTAGCAAATCTCTCTCTAGGCTCCCCATTTATACTGTCCTTGAAAAAAAACCACACTACTAAAATGTGTTTGAAAAATTGTCATGTTTGTGTAAGTGTGAAAATATCCTACATTGATTAAATATGATTTGGGAAATTGTTAGAGACACTCATACATAGCTTCTTTGGTTTTTAGTTATTGTCCACAGAAAGCCTGGCTTGGGAGATGCACAAGATTGGGTTGGAGTTAGCAGCAGCCAGCAAGGAAGAATATTCAGTGAATGAAGGCCCTGCCCTCATGGAGACCGATGTCTATTTTCCATTTATTCCAAACCTGAGACTGACTTCTGGACGCATTCTTTGTTCTTTCAGCAGAGCACAGTCCACCGCCCACTTAACTGAAAAATAGAGTCAGTCTGGCAGGCACTCCTACTTCTCCACCTACCAGCACCTGCCTTCATGTTATCTACTGAAGGCTCATTTCCATATCCACCTTTTTCTTTCTCCCAGGTGCTCTCCTTCTCCTCTCTGCACTCTCTGCAAGCTTCTCACATGTGAAAGCCACAAAAGGAACACTATGTAAAAATGCACCCTTGTGTTTAAGTTCTGGGTTTGTGTGTGTGTGTGTGTGTGTGTGCATTTACCTTCAGAACCAAGCCTTTTAAAAAGAACTCATTTATTGTCTCAGTTCCCTCTGACCTTTTGCCTCATGGAAATTTGTCTACTACCTCCATCACTGTACTGAAATTGTTTTCAGGGAAATCAGGAGAAGCATTAATGAAGCATTCACTATGCAGCAGATACTGCACTGCAATTTGGAGGTGCGCTACTGAGTAAGAGATGTCCTTGTCCTCAAGGTGCTCACAAGTCAAGTTCCCGTAAACCTTTCAACGCTGACCTTGTCTTTGGCAACTTGGGAAATTTCCAGTTTTTGTTTCTTTTCTAACCCCGTGGAAACTACCTCACAGAAAGGCCTTTGTTAGTCTCCTTTCCACACCGTACTTTAAAAAAAAAAAGATTTATTTATTTGAAAGAGAGTTACAGAAAGGCAGAGGCACAGAGAGAGAGGTCTTCCATCCTCTGGTTCACTCCCCAGATGGCCGTAACCCGATCTGAAGCCAGGAGCCAGGAGCCAGGAGCTTCTTCCAGGTCTCCCACATGAGTGCAGGGACCCAATCACCTACTGCTTTCCCAGGATTTAGCAGAGAGCTGGATCAGAAGTGGAGCAGCCAGGACTCAAACCAGTGCCCATATGGGATGCTGGCGCTGCAGGCGACGGTTTACCCACTACGCCACAGCACCAGCCTTGGCCCTCACCATACTTCTTGACAGTGTCTTCATCAAGTCCTCGCTCCTAACTCCTTTTTTTTTTTTTTTTTTTACAGGCAGAGTGGACAGTGAGAGAGAGAGACAGAGAGAAAGGTCTTCCTTTTTTTTGCTGTTGGTTCACCCTCCAATGGCCGCCACGGCCGGTGCGCTGCGCTGATCCGAAGGCAGGAGCCAGGTGCTTCTCCTGGTCTCCCATGCGGGTGCAGGGCCCAAGCACTTGGGCCATCCTCCACTGCACTCCTGGGCCATAGTAGAGAGCTGGCCTGGAAGAGGGGCAACCGGGACAGAATCCGGTGCCCCTACCGGGACTAGAACCCAGTGTGCCGGCTCCGCTAGGTGGAGGATTAGCCTATTGAGCCGCGGCTTTGGCCCCTAACTTCTCTTCTTGTCCTCCTGTTTCTCCAGTGCTTCCTTCAACATAATTTCAACCTTGACCTCGGCCTTTCAGGATCCTACTACTTTCCCAGGCTAAGACCTAGGTCAGCTCTACTGTGCTGTTTCCCCACCTCTCTTCTGTTAAGTTTCACTAGTCACCTCGATTCAGTAATGCTTTACATATATAGATTCTGTTTCACTCACTGCCACACACTAGCTTCTCATTTGTTTTGTGAGCTGTCCTCCCTGCTTATTTTTTAAAATTAATTTGTTAAACTGAAAGATATTGTAGATATTTATCTTGTACAACGTGATGTATTGTGGAATGGTTAAATCCAGCTAATTAATAAATACTCACTTACAATGTTTTGTTTTTTGAGTTGAGAACATTTAAGATCCACTCTGTATTTTTCAAGAAAATAGTATGACATTGCGAGGAGTTAAATGGGTAATAGGCAGTCAGGGCGGTCCCCTGGTAGAAATTTGGCATTGTGAGGTGCCTGCTTCCCCCCAAAAAAGTTTAGCAGATCAAAGTGTCCTGCTTCCTTAGGAATCTGCAAATTTACAAATTTACCATGAGAGTGCAAGGGAGTGGTGATTCTCCCTGCCCTCTGGGATGGTTTTTGTCACAAGCAGGCCGGACAGGATGGAGAACTGTCAATCAGGTGTTCTGTTGAGTTTGTTCCCACCTTGTTGATTGACAGTTTGGTCCCCAAGATTGTACTTGAAAACCTCATTACCACCAGCCCTCTGGATCTTTCTCTCTTGGAACCTTCCTCTTAGCCTCTCTGCCAGGAGTCCCTATTTTACTTTCTTTCTTTCTTTCTTTTTTTTTTTTTTTTTTTTGACAGGCAGAGTGGACAGTGAGAGAGAGAGACAGAGAGAAAGATCTTCCTTTTGCCGTTGGTTCACCCTCCATTGGCCGCCACTAATCCGAAGGCAGGAGCCAGGTGCTTCTCCTGATCTCCCATGCGGGTGCAGGGCCAAGCACTTGGGCCATCCTCCACTGCCTTCCTGGGCCACAGCAGAGAGCTGGCCTGGAAGAGGGGCAACTGGGACATAATCCGGTGCCCCGACCGGGACTAGAACCTGGTGTGCCGGCACCGCTAGGTGGAGGATTAGTCTATTGAGCCATGGTGCCGGGTCCTATTTTACTTTCATTGCCGTGTCCACGTGACAATTCTTGTGTGCAAGACAAAGAACCAAGGCTGTCTCTTTGCCGCATTTTTCTGGTAACAGCATCACTAACTGTAATCACCATGGTGTTCACTAGAACTCGTGTGTGTGTTCCTCCTAACTGTAATTATATACCCTTTAACAAATTATACACTTACTCATTTCTTTGAGAGTCAAAGGGAGGGAGGCAGGAAGAATGGGAGGGAGGGAAGGAGAGAGAGGGAGAGGGAGCCATCTGCTGGTTCCCTTCCCAAATACCTACAAGGATTGAGGCTGGGTTGAGAAGAAAGCTGGGAGCCAGGAACTCAATCCAGGTCTTCCAAATGGATGACAGGGACTCGAGTACTTGAGCCATCACTTGCTTCCTTCCAGGGTGTGTAATAGCAGGAATAGTGGTCTCACGATGTGGCTTGAGTCTCACAGCAGTGGATTAGTTACCCAGAGAGTAGTCCCCTGCTTTCTCTTGTTTTCTCTCTTGCCATGAGACCTGTCTCTTCTTCTCAACAATGATCCTGCCACATGATCCCACCCACTGTATTGTGATGGAGCCAAAAAGTCCTCAGCAGCATCAGGTATTTTGTTATAGCAAGGCAAGTCGGACTAAAACAGGGAAAGCATATTTAGCCCATCTTTTCAGAAGAGCAATCCCTATATTTACTTTTAATCAATAACTTAATAAAGAAGATTTGATGTTATTAATGAGTCCCATTGTCTCATGATCACAGGTTTTTTTCCCCTGATTATGGTAAACTGGGTTTGGTAACAGACATTGGCCTTTGTTGTCTTTCAGAGAACCTGCTGGTTTCCAACAGCAGCACTTGGGCTGAGCCCCTGAAGGTAAGCTGGGATGTGTCAATCTCATCTGAGGAAAGTGGCATGGACGGCTTGACAGTCGGTGTTTCAGAAAGAACCCATCACAGGCTGCAGGCAAGTGAACAAGTGTGCTCTGAGGGAAGAGCTTCTCTCTTCTCTCTCTGAGTGCCCACATGTCCAGAACAGATCCTGTCCCAGTGGCTGTTGGGCAGCTGGGACTTAAAGCCTCTTGTATTGCATTAGATGGAATTTTCCTGGACAATGGGTTTTAGGTATTATTTTATAACCTAAAACTGTACTTTGTAGGAAAATATTTTAACTTGAGGGAATGGGACTCTCTATTTTATGTCTTCACAGTAACTTTTGAAGATGATTTTTTTTAACCCCTGGGATCATTGGTGAATGCTTTAATGAAAAATGTTGGGGGCCGGCGCCACGGCTCACTAGGCTAATCCTCCGCCTGCAGTGCCAGCACACTGGGGTCTAGTCCCAGTCAGGGCGCCGGTTCTGTCCTGATTGTTCCTCTTCCAGTCTAGCTCTCTGCTGTGGCCCAAGTCCTTGGGTCCTGCACCCACATGGGAGACCAGGAGAAGCACCTGGCTCCTGGCTTTGGATTGGCGCAGCGCGCCGGCCATAGCGGCCATTTTGGGATTGAACCAATGGAAAGAAGACCTTTCTCTCTGTCTCTCTCTCTCACTAACTCTGCCTGTCAAAAAAAAAAATGTTGGTTGATTTTAATTAATTAATTTTAACTTTATTTTGTTTTATGAGTTGGCACTTTTTAAAATTAAAATGAATGAGAATAGTATTAAAAACAAATGACAGCTTGCCATTGAAATATAAATATAAGGACCATATTGTAAATCATATTTTATATCAAACTGTTGATTTAAAGCCATCTGTATGAAGAATAAAAATAGTTTAATGACACCCACACTATACCACCAGCAAACACTGAATTAATTGATTGTTAGCAACCTGCAAACCTACAGATGACAGAGATTCCTTAGCTTGATGAGAGTTTTTCTATACTAACAGGAGTTTCTTGTTTGTTTCAACCCCAGAGAGAGGCCAACACTTCAGATTTCTAAGATGACCCTCCTGGAAATACGCGGGACTTATTTTCTTAAAGATAAGCCCCTACCTTGAATAGAGCTGAAATCTCATAATTATCATGCTCATTAGATTATTTTTTCTGAATCTATTAAATCTAATATATGTTAATTACATTAGCTATAGTTTATAAATTAACATAACTCTTACATGAAAAAAATCTCAGTTATTTGCCACCATTAAAAAAGAGAGTATTTCCATTTTTCGACATTCATATAAGTCTTTTTGTTTTTAGACAGCCAGTAATAACAATGTCGACATAATTTTAAATACTCTTTCCTAAGGAATACTATCTCACAAAATTTATTATGTTGCAATATGACAGCTAGTCAAGTTTTTTTGACTTTTTTATTTATTTACTTGAGAGAGAGAATTACAGACAGAGGGAGAGACAGAGAGAGAGGTCTTCCATCCACTGATTCACTCCCTAAATGGCCGCAATGGCCAGAGCAGGGCCGATTGGAAGCCAGGAGCCTGGTGTTTCTTTAAGGTCTCTCACGTGGGTGCAGGGGCCCAAGTACTCGGGCCATCCTCTACTGCTTTCTCAGGCCATAGCAGAAAACTGGATCAGAAGTGGAGCAGCCGGGACTCAAACTGGCATCCATATGAGATACCAGTGCCACAGGCAGTGGCTGTACCCGCTACGCCACAGTGCCAGCCTCTAGATACTTTTTTTTTGACAGGCAGAGTGGACAGTGAGAGAGAGAGACAGAGAGAAAGGTCTTCCTTTTGCCGTTGGTTCACCCTCCAATGGGCGCCACAGCTGGCGCGCTGAGGCCAGTGCACCACGCTGATCCAAAGGCAGGAGCCAGGTGCTTCCCCCTGGTCTCCCATGGGGTGCAGGGCCCAAGCACTTGGGCCATCCTCCACTACACTCCCGGGCCAGAGCAGAGAGCTGGCCTCGAAGAGGAGCAACTGGGACAGAATCCGGTGCCCCAACCGGGACTAGAACCCAGTGTGCCCGTGCCGCAGGTGGAGGATTAGCCTATTGAGCCACGGCTCCAGCGGCCAGGTTTTGGCTATTGAACTTTGATCTATGTAGAGTTAAATTTTGTGTATATCACGAGTTAAGGGTCAGTGTTCCACATGTATGGCCAACTGTTGCAATACAGTTTGTTGGGAAATCCACCTTTTCCTCATTGCATTTCCTTGCAACCTGTCTTCTGTAACACTAATGTATGGTCATTTTGCCAATATCACATTGCGTCATCAACTTACCTTAACATATACACAAATTTTGATTTATTATGCTTTGATTTTATTCCATTCAGGTACTCATATGTGATTTTTTTTGTTTGCTCCATGATTATATAAATGTGCTTTGTTTAATTTCTAATTAAGATATTACTTTGTAACATACTTCTAATTTAATTCTGCAGTAGTCAGATAATGCCCATTGTACAAGTTAATTTTTTGATGAAATCAATAAAGACTTCTTTGAGACCACAGCATATTGTCTGTCTTGGCGAATGCCCCACATGCAGCCGAAAGAATGTGCATTCTGCTTTTCTTGGACAGGCCTTGAAAATATCAATTAAATGTCCCACAAGCTTCTATTTCTCTATTGATTTTCTGACTGCTTCTATCAGTTACTGGGAGAGGAGTGCAGAAATCTTCCACTCTCATTGTGGATTTGTCTCTATCCTTTCACTTGGATCAGATTTTTGCCTCATGTATTTTGAAGCTCTGTTTTTGTGTTTTAAAATGGATATGTAGGATTATATGTATTCAGAGCCACTTAGCTTGTTATCCCGGTGATAATTCTTGTCTGCAGTCCACTTTGATGTTAATACAGTAGCTAAGCTTTGATGTGATCAGGATGGACATGCGCCCTGGTTTTCCAGTGATTTACCTTAGCCTGTCTGACCCTAAAAGTATCTACATTTTGATATTTAAAGTCAATTTCATTATATATATAGCATATGGCACCCTCTTGCTTTTTAGCTTGTTGAGAAATGTCAGACATGTTAGTGGAATATTGTATCCTCCATATTAACTATAAAATCAGTGTCCCATCAAGGTGGCATGTACCAATGCCATCTCACTAGTCCCAGTGATCAATTTCTGTTCACAATTGATCATAATGATAGGACTAAGAACCAAAGGGATCACATAAACAAGAATAGTACCTGCTAATACTAACCGATAGAATAAATAAAGGGGAGAGCGATCCAACATGGGAAGTGAGATACACAGCAGACCCATAGAACGGCAGATGTCCTAAACAGCACTCTGGCCTCAGAATCAGCCCTTAAGGCATGAGGATCTGGCTGAAAAGCCCATGAGAGTATTTCAGGCATGGAAAGCCAAGACACTCTGGGGAAAAAAAAAAAAAAAAACTAAATGAAAGATCTCCACGAGTGAGATCCCAGTGGAAAGAACGGGTCATCAAAGAAGGAGGTACTTTTCTCTGAAAGGAGGAGAGAACTTCCACTTTGACCATGGCCTTGTCTAAATATGATCAGAGTCGGTGAACTCAGGGGGCTTCCATAGCCTTGGCAGCTCATGACAAGAGCCTAGGGTGATTACTGATGCCATAAACAAGAGTGTCGATTTGTTAAGTCAACAACAGGAGTCACTGTGCACTTACTTCTCATGTAGGATCTCTGTCCTTAGTGTGCTGTACATTGATATTTAATGCTATAACTAGTACTCAAACAGTATTTTTCACTTTATGTTTCTGTGTGGGAGCAAACTGTTGAAATCTTTACTTAATGCATGCTAAACTGATCTTCTGTATATAAAGAGAATCGAAAATGAATCTTGATGTGAATGGAATGGGAGAGGGAGTGGGAAAGGGGAGGGTTGCGGGTGGGAGGGACGTTATGGGGGGGAAGCCATTGTAGTCCATAAGCTGTACTTTGGAAATTTATATTCATTAAATAAAAGTTTAAAAAAAATCAGTGTTTTTTTTAATTCAAATTGATTAGTTTGCTGTTTGTTTTCTTTGTTTTTTTTTTTTTTTGTATCTTTTCTAAAATCATTTTTCTTTCTTGCTACTTTCTTTAATCATATTTTGGATTCTATTTTATCCTTATTTTGACTTATGAGGTATCTCAATCTATGTGTAGTGTTTAAAGCATGTACTATTATTTTGCACAGTGTATCATCAAAAAACATTATAGCTGCTCCTACACAGTGTAAGAAACCTACAACAGCATACTTTATTTTCTGTCCTCATGTTCTTTGTAGTATTGATATAATTTACTTTAAAATTTATTTATTTATTTGATGGAGATGGGCTGAGAGATAGAGAGAATCTTCCATCTGATGGTTCACTCCCCATATGGTGGCAATGACCAAGGTTGGGCTGGGTGGAAGCCAGGAGTCAGGAGCTTCTTCAGGGTCTCCCACATGGGTAACTGTGACCTAACTTCTTGGGCCAATCTCCTTTGCTTTTCTTAGGCACATTAGCAGGGAGCTGGATTAGAAGCAGAACAGCCAGGGCTGGAATCAGCATTCCCATATGGGATGCCAGTGTCTCAAACAGGGACTTAACACTCTTTGCCACAATGCCAGCCCTTCCTCTCATATTTTAATCTATGAAACACATTATTATAAATTTTACTGCACATCAAAAAATTGCCTTTTAAAGAAAATTTGTGGGACCAGTGCTGTGGCCTAGCAGGTAAAGCTGCTGCCTGCAGTGCTGGAATCCCATATGAACTCTGGTTCAAGTCCTGGCTGTACCACTTCTGATCCAGATCTCTGCTATGGCCTGGGAAAACAGTACAAGAAGGACTAAGTCCTTGGGCCCCTGCACCCGTGTAGGAGACCCAGAATGAGCTCTAGGATCCTGGCTTCAGATTGGCACAGCTCCAACCATCGCAGCCAATTGGGGAAAGAACCAGCGGATGAAAGACTTCTCTCTCTTTCTGCCTCTCCTTTTCTCTCTGTGTAACTCTGACTTTCAAATAAATAAATAAATCTTAAGGAAGGAAGGAAGGAAGGAAGGAAGGAAGGAAGGAAGGAAGGAAGGAAGGAAGGAAGGATTTAGGAGCTCCCCCCATGCCATAACTTAAAAAATATTATTATATATTATATTATAAATATAAATTATATTTGTTTGTTTACCACTTTTGATTCTTTTCCTTTTTGTGGGTATGATAAAGTTTCTTTCTAGTATTATTTCCCACATTAGTAGATGGGTAGGATTAATTTCTGTGGAAATTTGTGTTTAGCAAAACAGAGGATCTCATCACCAGGAAAACTTCTCAGAAGCCAAGAAATAATGTGCCCAACCTATCCCTTCAATTAGCCTCCACCGTAACTTCTACCAATACTTTTTCATCCTAGTGCTTCAAAATTCTCTTACCTTTCATTTCAGCTTTGTTAATTTAGTGTCTCTCCCTGTTGCAATAGTCTTGAATAAAGTCTTCATTGCCCATTTAACTTGTTGGGTGCAGTATTTCCTTTGAAACTAACCCTGATTGATTAGTCATGGTTAATCATTTGAATCACCTCTTTCCCTCTCATACTATTTGTCACCACTAATCAAAGACTTCCAAAACCAGAAATCTGATGTTTTTCACTTGCTATCATTGAATACTTTAATGACTTTTAGCATCTTCAAGGTAAAGTCTGAATTCCTTGTCATAGGAAAGAATATACTTAAATTTCTCTCTCTCTCTCTCTCTCACACACACACACAAACCTTTTGAAACTGATGACTGATTTTTGGTATCATGTAGCATTTTATCATATATGTTACATGGAGGTACCAGAATATACAATTGGGTTTTTATGTTTGAGTTCATGAACTTCTGATGGAAATTATGAATATCATTGGCTTATATATAAAGGATCCTATAGGGTAGAAAAAGACAGGACTAAAACAAATAAGAAGCTGGATAGATGTAAAACTTTTAGGTTGCAGCTCTAGAAAAAAAGATTTCGTCCATTGCCCAGGCCAAGTCCGGCTTCTGAAGCATTGTGGCCAGCCTTTCTGTATGGAATCTTGTAATTTGTAGACTCAGCATGCTTTCCTCAATTTCAAGTGAGAAAAGTGTTTTTGAGAGTTGACTTGCACCTTTGTGAAATTACCTTGGTTTTAGATGTTTTGTAAAGGACATGATTACATGTCCCAGTGTTTGGGGCTAACTAAACAAACTGAACCCTGATTTCAAAACTAAATTTATAAGTAAAGAAAGAACAGAACGTTTGAGGTGAAACCAGGAAACATTCCCTCATTTCTGGGCTATTTAGTCATTATTACTTTCTTTTTCTAAGCATGATAGGTCTTGTGACTATTTGAAAATTTACTTTATATGAGTGAAATTGAGCATCTTTTCATTTGATTATCATTGCTAGCTCTTACCTATTTTCCTGATGGACTATGATCATTTTTGTTGAACCCTCTATTTAGGAAAACCATTAAGCCTTTGACTATAATGTAAATTTAATATATACTTTCCCCCAAAATATAAAACATAAAGTTGAAAAAACAATAAAAAATAAAGTCTTTAAACATATATTATAGTGAACATACATAAAGTAGGACAATAGATTTTATGAGTGAATACTTTAAATTGCATATAGTAAATCCTTTGGCTGTATCAGTGATGTATCTGTTAACTTGCTATGAGAAGTTAGAATATTCTTCATAACAATTCTTTGATTGGCTAAACTTTATTCAGGCTCTGGAATCTTCTAGGCCCACCTGTGCATTTTTTGTGAAGTCCAGGTTTAGCAAAGAACCCACTAAGTCATCTTAGTAAGAATCTCCTCTGTCTTCGATATTTAACCATCCTTGATAGATGATCAGGATTCCCATCTTCTACCATTATCCAGCAAGAATTCTGTGAGGTTCTCTTAGATAGGAACCATCCTTATCTGATGTTTTCTTGTAGTGATTTTCCACGTATTCACCCTCATTCTACTCCTTGGCTACAAAAACCTTTCCTTTTTATGCTTTATTCAGAGATGAGTGCACTCTCTCTGTAAGACAGCATTGCAGTGTCCTGAGCACACGCTCTCTCACTGCAAGGTAGCACTGCAGTGTCCTGAATAAAGTCTGCCTGGATACCCCCTTTAACATGTATCATGCATGGTTTTTTTTCTTTAACATCCTCACTAAAGAAATGTGTATGTTCTTGGAATTGTAGCTTTTTAATGTCATGAAATACTTAGGTAGATTGAAATTGTTACCCCAGTAATTTTAAGTGATATCTGTATTCTCATGGACTTGAACTTAAATATTATTTATGATTAAGAACATCTGCAGATAGGCACATGTTTGACACAGCTGTGAGTCACTGCTTGGGATGCCCACATTCCATATTGTAGTGCTTGGTTCATGCCCTGCATCTTCTGTTTCTGGACCAGCTTCCTGCTAATGTACACTCTGGGAGGCAAGAGATGATGGCCCAAGTACTGGGCTCTCTCTCTTCCATGTTGGAGGCCCGGATTGAGTTCCGGGTTCTTGGCTTTGATCTGGCCCAGCTCTGGCTGTTGCAGGCATTTGGGGTGTGAACCTGCTAACATAAGATCTGTCTCTCTGTCTCTCCCTATGCCCTCTATCCTTCAAGCAAAATAAAAATAAATAAATATTTAAAATGCTTGGAGAGGGACAGACTAGAAGGAAAAGGCAGTGGAGCCCTTGAAAGATTACCTGGGAAAGTGGTGTGGACAAACACCTGGTACTGAAGGTGGGAGAGATGTACTGTTCCTGATTCTATATTTGCTTCCTAGCGCTCCTGTAACCAGGCATCACAGCTGTGCAGCATCAAACTGTAGACATTTTATTTTGTCATGGCTCTGGAGGCCAGGAGTCTGGTGTCAGCACTGTTGATCCATTTTAAGAGATTTGAAAGAGAATGTGTTCCATAGCTTTCCTACCTTCTGACATCAGGTATTCCCACTGTGTTTTCACATGAGCCTTTCTTCCGTGTTTCTCTCCTTTTCTTATATGAGTAGAAGATCTACTGGGTTCAAGGCCCATCTACTCCACTATGAATTTACGTGATTAGCTCTTCAAACATATTTCCAAATAAAGTTACATTCAAAGGCACTGGGAATGTGTGTGTGCCAGCATTTCAATATACCTTTTTGAATAGCACATAATCACAATCCAACCCACAAAATACCCCCTTCCCAGAGAGCATATGTACTCTAGGCAAAGGACCATAATATTAAAGAAAATCTTTCTTTGCATTGCTACGACACCAAAAATCTTGCAAATTGTAAAACGCTGTCCATGAGTATAGAAGCTACTCCTTATTGATCAAGGTTGGAAATAAGCACAAGAGTTGGTGGTATTGAAAAATGTTATGAGTGAGATTAATGTTCTCCCTAAAAATGAGAGGCAGGTGCAATTGTCCATGCAAGCAATTTGGCTGGAAGTCTGATATTGATAAATTGAGCCCAAAGGGACCAGGAAGGATTAAGGCAAGGGTAGCACCATACCTTCTATTGAATGTCTTTCATTCAGATTCTATTTGTTTACTGGAGAGTCCATTTCTGCTTCTGCTTCCTAAATTTTTATTTTTGATTATCCTTCCTTAATCTACTTTCTATCTATCTCCGATGGTTAACTTTTCTGATGATTATCTTGTTGCCTCCTATTTCTCTGAAAGCATCCCATAGTCAAGAACAAACATTAGCATAGTAAATAGTTGGTAAAGTCATAAATTTTACATGTGTTACATGGTGCATTTATTCTTGTTAATCATTGCTAAAATGTAAAGAAAATAAGCCTAGATAAGAGTGAATGACTCTTGCCCATAAGGTTCACTTGTGTGAAGGTCAGCTTCCATTCACATATCTGGAGAAGGTCAGTGAGCCCATAAATGAACTCCATTACTCTACATCTCAACAGACTTTTTGTTTGAAAAATATGCAGCTCTGTTGGAATGAGGTGAAATTTTTCCTACCTCCTGTACTTAGTTCTCTGGCTTTCTAAATCCATTTTAAACACATGAAATGCTGAATCTCATAGTTTGTAACCTCTGAAGCTCATTTTGCCTATAATATTTTGCCACATTTTTTATGTTACTCAACGTTCAGTGTCCATCACCATTTCACACTACTCTGGTTTATTTGCTTTTGGAGTTCATGGTCTCTATGTGGTTATGCATGGGCAGGTACTCAAGTTGAAGAAAACAACTTAGCAGTAGAGATTCAGTTATTATGTCTTTTGTTCAGTGGGATCTTGCATTTATGACAATAGAGAAATAATGAAGAAAAGATGAAATATCTTCTTTTTTAAAGATTTATTTATATATTTGAAAGGCAGAGGAGAGAGAGAGAGACAGAGGCATTTGGTTCACTCCCCCAAATGGCTGTAATGGCCAGGGATGGGCCGGAGCTAAACCAGAAGCCAGCAGTTTCATCCGTCTCCCACACAGGTGGCAGAGTCTCAAATATTTGGGCCATCTTCTGCTGCTTTCCTAAGGGCATTAGCAGGGAGCTGGATCAGAAGCGGAGTAGCTGGGACTTGAACTGGATCTCAAATGGGTTGCTAGCATTGCAGGCAGTGGTTTTACTTGCTATGCCACATTTATTAGCCCTGAAATATCTTCTTACAAGCATATCTTTGGGGTCAGGTATTACGCACAGCATGTTAAGCCACTACTTGAGACACATACATCCCATATTGGAGTAACTGTGATTGAGTCCCACCTCCACTTACAAACCAGCTTCCTGCACTCTGGAAAAACGTCATGGGTGAGACAGCAGATGCTAGTTCAAGTACTTGAGTCCTTGCTACCCAAGTTAAGAATTTGATAGATTCCTAGTTCCTGGCTTTGGTCTGGCCCATCCCCAGCTGTTGCAAGCATTTGGGGAATGAACCAACAGATAACATATCATTTTCTCTGTCATTCAACCTGTTAGGCAAATGAAAATAAGTAAATAAACTTCTACAAAAGAATCTCTTTGTTGCTGCAGACCAGGCCATGCTCTTTCCTATGACTGTGCACACAGAGGCCACGGATTGAGTTCCTCACTGATAGCCATTATCTTTTGTTTAAAGCACCCCTCAGTTTCTATGTTGGAAACTGTGCATTTTTCTGTCCTCATAATCCTTATATGTGAGGTGGGGAAAGGTTGCATCAGGAGTTACTAGCTAGGTGCACTTTTCCCTCTATCAGTTTTTCCCTGAGTAAAAATGCATTGATTCTTTGAGAACATAAAGTAAATAAAAAGTACACTTGGTAGGAAGATAACATTTTTTAACAGAAGTAAATAATGAATTCAATTACATCTACTTCACAACATTAGCCCCAAGAAGATATTTCTATTAAGTATGTTATAAATTCTTTTTGCAGGCATAGAATTGAAAGGAAACTTAAATTTGGTCAAAGATAAGCTTTCCAGGGAGCCGATGGAGGGGCACCATGAAGTGACTGGAGCTAGCATTTCACCAGATCTAGTGGCTTTACTAAGGGAGGCAGGTTTTCAGTAACACTTTCCAAGTATTGTGACAAAACACAAAGTGAGTACACATAGATATCATTACAGTGACAGAAAGAAAAAGTGCTTCTGAATCTGAAAAATAAAAAAATAACTTTAATTTCACCTTGATAAATACTGCAAAATAATTCAACATTTTCAAATAAGAATTACACAATGAAGTCATTGGACTGAGAAAAAATGGTCATTTTTATTTCCTTAAATTGTAAACACTACACTAATCACCTTGTTGGACAATTTATTTCAGTGAATTTGTTTGCAGTGGCATTGGAATTGTCAAAATTCCTGCTGAAAAAGCTCAGAATTTTAGCATTTGGGTTTCTCCTCCATTGTGATCTGCTATAGCAAAAAAAGAGAAAATTAATACTATTGGGAAAGAATTTTTAAATATTCACAAAGTGCTACAAATTTTTAAAGGTGTAAAAGTTTGCAAAAAGCATAATATGATTAGTAGAAACTGTGTAACTATACAAAGCATAATTATGACATTAACTTGTAAAGAGGTATTGTAACTACTGGAATTTTTGACATCTGTCATTCAGTCAGCTCTCTCTAGACATACCTGTGTAATTTCCTTTTTTTCAATTAGAAAAAACAAAATACAGAAATATTCCTATTTAAATTGTCCACTTTTAAAAACTAAAGTAGAAATTCTGTAATAACGTATTTGTTTTTTTTTCCCTCTCTTTTTCTTTTTTTCCTCTTCTTTTTAAAGGATTTATTTGTTTGCCTGAAAGGCAGAGTTACAGAGAGAAAGAAGGAGAGACACGGAGATATCTTCTATCTATCCACTGGTTCACTCCCTAAATGGCTGGTCCAGGCTGATGCCAGGAGCTGAGAGCCTTTTCCTGGTCTCCCACATGGGTGTAATGCCCTGGAATCTGGGCCATCCTGCTTTCCCAGCTGCCTTAGCAGGGAGCTGGATAGCAAGTGGAGCAGTAGTGGAGACTCAAACCAGCGACTATACGGGATGAGGGCGCTGCAGGCTGTGGCTTTAACCTGCTGTGCACAGCACCAGCCCCCCTCATTCTATTTTTAATAACTATTTTTCTGCTTCTTTATTAACATACTTCCACTATGGTTAGTATGCATTGTTCATGTCTGTAAACCTTCATTTTTTAAAAAATAAAATTAATTAATTAATTAAAAAATAGTTTCAAGAATTTCATAGTAACTGCAAATTAATTAGACAGCTTCCAGACCTTTTTAATTTCCTAAGGATTTTCTTAAAAAAATTTATCATCATTTAAGTCACTAAAGCCCAGTAGAACATTCAATTCTATCATCTTAAAAACTAATACCCAAAGTAACTTTCTTAAAAAATTTTTTTTCTGCTGTCCTTTGCAAACAGGATGAGTCGTTTCATCCAAGACACAGCTCAGAGTGGGCAACAACTAGATATTAGCCTTTATTACTAATTTTGAAAGTCGTAACTTTTAAATCAATCATTATCCTCCAAATTGCTGGGTTTTCATTTTTGTTTCTTTTCATTAATCACCACATATAGCTTTGGCTGACATTAAAACCCTTTGGTATAGAAAAGTAGAGGAGAGAGTGCCTGCTTAATCAGATAGGTCTAGCCTGTTGGACGGTAACCACAGGAGCAGATGGAAAAACATCTCACCCACACAAGCAAGCAAGCAAGAAAACTGATAGAGGATTTCAACCAAGACCAAAAATAGGGGAAAGCAGATCACCCTGCCATGTCCTAGGATAGAAGGCAAACTTCAGTAGGCATTTGCTGACATCCCTAGGGTACTAATTTGAATTAAGTGGGCATCTTGTTGCCCTGGTTATGCAAGCCTCTCCTACATACTCCACCCAACAATAGCTTTTACAGCCACACAGCCTGTCTGAGAATCACCATTTGAAAACAAGAGAGAGAGATGGCTTTTATCAGTGGTTGACTTTCTGTTCTTCTAAAACTCAGCATCTTGCCAATGACTGTCGGGGTTGAAGGAAGAAAACACTGGGGCAGCAGTCAAGTTTCAAGAAATTTCAAGAATAGTTCTGCCTGTAGTAAAACAAAATAACATTGTAAAGGCGGGCTTGTGTTGGCAAAGTCAGTGGAAGACTCACGTTTCAATTGTCTGGGACCCTCAGCCTGCTGTGCCAGGGGTCCAGGTGCATCGGTGAGACTTACTAGAGCTTTTATTCCCCGCTTGTTGAATGGAGAGCAGACTGACCCTTCCTAGGCACCTTACAGGGCTGCCATGTTCATGTTTTTGAAAATCAAAATAAGAATTAAAACAAAACAATAAACTAACAAATAAAACTCCCTCCGCCACTTCTCATTTCTTAGGATTTATGTTAGATCCAAACAGTAAAACAATAAAAAGAAAAGAGACACTCCATTCATATCTACAATACAGTGTTTAGGGAAATTACAGTGAAAAACAAGGGAATAATAAAGACAAAATTAGGATTAAATCTGAGAGTAAAGTTATCTATTCTGTCAGTGAGATCCACACAGGAGCTTTCATATCTTTATAATGTTTGATTCCTTAAGCTGACTCGAACTATCTGAGTCTTTAGTTCACTGTTCTGAACACTACCCTGTACATCATATATATGTATGTATTTGTGTGTAAGAACTATTTCATAATCTTTCAAAATAACTTAAAAAGACATAATAGGTAGATCGATGAAACAGAATAGAGAGCCTAAAATAGATCTACACAAATAGACTTTGTTCCACGACAAAGGAACAAAAGCAATACCATGGGAAAAATATGGTCTTTTCATCAAACGCTAGAACAACTGGACATCCAATGTGAAGGAGAAAAATATAGAATCTGGATGTTGACCCTATCACCCTTCACAAAATTGAGCTCATAATAGATCACAGACCTAAATGTAAAATGCAAACTATAAAATTCACAGAAGATAATACACAGGAGGACCTTGGGTTTCATGATGACGTTTTAGAGAGAATACTGCAGGCACAACCTATGAAAGAAATAATTAGTTGACTTCATTAAAATTTAAAAAAAAATTGTGTAACAACCTAGGAAGGAGAAGCTGATGGGCCCAAACACAAAGAAAAGGAAATGGTAAGACTTGGTGCTCAGTTTGATCAGTTTGCACTGTGTGTATGCATTGAAAATTTCACTGTGCCTGATGAAAATGTACAAGTAGTGCTTATTAGTAACCAGAAACCTTTTCTAAATTCAAGGATAAAACTCTGATATTTATAATTTTATCAAAAGGAACAAAATAAATCAGAATAAATCTAACCAAGTAGGTGAAATACCTGTCTTGTTTACTGCTAACTATGAAACAGTGCTGAGTGGAAAGTAAATAAATGCAAAGACATCCAATTTTCATGGGTTAGATCACTGAATATTGATAAGATATTAAACTACCTATGGCTGAACACAAGCCCTATGAAAATCCTCGTAGAATGGTTGTGTAGAAATAGAAAAAATCATGGAATCTCAAGAAATCCCAAGGAGTCAGAACAATTTTGAAAAAGAAGACTCACACTCTCTGATTTCTGAACATATTATGAAGCAAGAATAATTAAAACAGTGTGGTACAAGCAAGAAGATAGGATGTCTGAAATCCCCTTGGATAATACTTGCAATAGAAAAAGTGGCTCAAATTTGAGATACATAGGAACAATTATGAAATTCTCAATGAAATTAAAATGAAGTTCACTTCTTGTCCAGAAAGTTAAAATCCAAAAACTCCAGAAATCTCCTCCACATGTTTTTACTCAGCTCTGTCGCAGTTAGAATGTTGAGTGAGGTGTATTGGTAAAAGCTAGCATCCTTCAACAGTGAGAGCATGGAACTCTATTTTCCTGAGTCAATGTAGCTATTACAGAGCTCCCAGTGTCGGAACGATCTAGCCCCAAGTTACTCATGTGTCCCTGTTCCAGATTTCCAGAGAACAGTAGTTCGCATAATAACATAGTTGTATAAAGGTCATACCCATAAAATTTAGGCGTGTAAGCCATTTTTGGCCTCTAAGCAGTTTATCACTTTCAGAGTAACATTATTAGAACCAAACACATGTTGTAATCTAAATATACACTACTGTTTCCAGAAAGAAAAAAAAAAACAGCATTAACCCACTGAAAGTATTTGGGTAGAGTCAGCTGTTTGGCATAGTGGATGCCTACATTTCATATCAGAGGGCCTGGGTTCAAGTTCTGGCTCCTCTTCTGATTCCAGCTTCCTGCCAGAAGGTAGTGTGGAGAGCAGCAGATGTTGGCTTAGGTCCCTGGGTGCCTGTCCCTGTGTAGGAGACCCACGCTGAGTTCTGGGCTCCTGGCTTCAGCAAGGCCTAGCCCCAGTGGTTGCAGGCATTCAGGGAGTGAATCAGTGCATGGGAGATCTCTCTCTCTCTCCCTCTCTCTTTTAAATTAAGTAACTAATTAACTATCTAGTTAGCTAATTAATTTGAACTCTGGGTAGAGGAAGAAAGAATAATGTGTTTCATGACTTCCATATCTTTAGGGTGTCTAGTCAATTAATACCCATTTTTAAAAAATGTCAACGTGTCCTGAACCTCAGTTGTGGAACACTCCCATCAAACGGCCAGTGTGCTTTCCTGTGATCTTCCCAGAAAGCCTTGCAGTGCGTCATGGAAGAGACAGCTGCAGCAGGCAAGACCCTCCAATCCAGTAGAAAGCTTAGTCACGAGAGAAAATTCCAAAAACAACCCTCTTAGCCAGTCAGTGAATTCTAGATGCGTTCTGAAGTCCCAAATTGTAGTATACCATGTGCCTTTTATTTTTGCCACTCCATGAGCCCTGTCTCAGGAAAAGTGTTTGCTCAAACGACAGTTTGACCATGATGCTGTTTTCTCTTGAATGATCTACATCACAGGGGAGGTTTCCTTGCTTTGGCAGAGCCGCTGCACGGTGCCTGTTACCTGGCCTCTGCCAGGTAGGCTGCTTCCATGCTCTGTGAATCCTTGCAGACCCCAGAGATGGGCCGGGCGCTAAAGGCCGGGTGGAGAGGTAGGGCAGGCTGTCTCCACCCGTTTGCTATTCTGGAGGAGTAGCTCAAGCCCCGAACCTTGTTAGAGAAAAAGGCAGGCTGCAAAAAGACCTCGGGTGTGAATCGTGGCATTCTCCCTCCGCTTATTAAAGCCTTGTCTGTTCCTGTTTGGCCTCCAAAGCTGTTTCGGCGTAATCTGTCAGGGAGATTTTTGAGTGGCGAATAAACAGTCAGATATTCTGCGGTTTATTGCTGCATGTGGACACGGGCCATTTGTCAGGGAGCCAACCGACAGCCACCTCAAACCATGGTTTCTTTTCAAAGATTAAGCAGAATTATTGATATGGACAATTCTAGCAGCAGGGGAAAAATGTGTGTGGGTCTCGAGACTTTACCTGAAGTACCACAAAAGTACTTAGGAACAAAGAAGCTTTGGAATCTTCTAAGGGGTTCAAAATTATTGTATGTATTCTTATTGAAAAAATACACATTCCAATATTTAGCAAAGTTAATTCACACTCCTCTAATGTTATGCATGTTGCCCATTCTACTCAATAATTTATTAAGTGGATGCTTTCTGTGCAACAATTTTTTTAAAATTTATACGGATGTTGGAAATATAACTGTTTTTATACAATTATTCATAGCTACACCTTACTAGATCACAGATCTTTAAAATTATAAAAGGAAGTCTGTTGACAGATAGTAAAGCATAAACAATAAAACAACATAAAAAATTAGCCCAGTTCGTGCAATTTGAAGATTCAGAAAGCTTTTTCTCAATTTTCTTGCCAATGACAATAACTATAATATTGTCCACATGCTTAATTCTGCTCAGGAGAACATATATATATATATATATATATATATATTTGACAGCTAGAGTTAGACAGTAAGAGAGAGACAGAGAGAAAGGAGGAAAACATTTCTTTAGGGTTAATAATTCTACAGTATAGCCTACTAAATATATCAAAAGTTTAAACTTTTTGTTAACAAGTGCTAAAGAGACAAACTAGTGTTAATTGCTTTAAGTTGTCATGGAACAGATTAAGCAAAAACATTTAATTGTACGGCAAAGATCCTGATCTTAGCAGTATTTTCCTTAGTTTTCTGGGATTGGTAAAGAAAGAAAGCATAGATATTGTAACTTTCAAATCTTTGAATAATTAATTTTAATTAGAATAAATCATAGGAAAATAATTTTATTTATCCTGTAATTTAATATTTTAGGGACAGCTGCTTTTTAAGATACACATTAAAATTATGTACCATATGTATTTTTTTTTTGACAGGCAGAGTGGACAGTGAGAGAGAGAGACAGAGAGAAAGGTCTTCCTTTTGCCGTTGGTTCACCCTCCAATGGCCGCCACAGCTGGTGCGCTGAGGCCGGCGCACTGCGCTGATCCGAAGGCAGGAGCCAGGTGCTTCTCCTGGTCTCCCATGGGGTGCAGGGCCCAAGCACTTGGGCCATCCTCCACTGCACTCCCTGGCTACAGCAGAGAGCTGGCCTGGAAGAGGGGCAACCAGGACAGAATCCAGTGCCCCGACCGGGAGTAGAACGCTGGGTGCCGGCGCCGCAAGGCAGAGGATTAGCCTATTGAGCCACGGCGCCGGCCTTGTACCATATGTATTTTAAGAAGGTAAATATAAACATATGTATAATACACATATATTAGTTATACATATACATACACACATAAATATATATAGATATATGACTGACATATATATGTATGACTGATATATATATGACTGAGTTTGAGTATGTAGTATGTATAAAGATCAGATAGAATAAGGGCATCCTCTCAATGTTTTCTTCCTTTCTGGGATTCTACTCTTTTTATAGCAACAGAAGGTGACCAAGGCAAAAAGATGAAAAGATGGTGGTTTGTCCAACAACATCCTCTATGCTCTCCACATCAAGCTAAATGCGCTTGGCTCCGACCTAAAAGTCAGAACTAGATGAAACCTGTTTGTAAGTTCTCAGAGCACGTGTGTCTCACAAACCTACCTCCCAGGGCCTGCAGATACTGCTTGTATCATGGATTTTAGAATAAATTTCTGTTTCCAGTCTGCCGAATTCTTTTTAAAATATTACATTAAAAAATTACATCTTTTTTTTAACTTTAATTTAATAAATATAAATTTCCAAAGTACACCTTATGGATTACAGTGACTTCCCCCCCCATAACTTCCTTCCTACCCGCAACCCTCCCATCTCCCACTCCCTCTCCCATCCCATTCACATCAAGATTCATTTTCAATTATCTTTATACACAGAAGATCAATTTAGTATATATTAAGTAAAGATTTCAACAGTTTGCACCCACACAGAAACACAAAGTGTAAAGTACTGTTTGAGTACTAGTTATAGCATTAATTCACATTGAACAACACATTAAGGACAGAGATCCTACATGAGGAGTAAGTGCACAGTGACTCCTATTGTTGACTTAACAAATTGACACTCTTGTTTATGGCGTCAGTAATAACCCTAGGCTCTTGTCATGAGTTGCCAAGGCTATGGAAGCCTTTTGAGTTTGCCACCTCTGATCTTATTTAGACAAGTTCATAATCAAAGTGGAAGTTCTCTCCTCCCTTCAGAGAAAGGTATCTCCTTCTTTGATGACCATTCTTTCCGCTGGGATCTCACTCATAGAGATCTATCATTTTTTTTTTTTTTTCACAGTGTCTTGGATTTCCATGCCTAAAATACTCTCATGGGCATTTCAGCCGGATCCACATGCCTTAAGGGCTGATTCTGAGGCCAGAGTGCTGTTTAGGACATCTGCTATTCTATGAGTCTGCTGTGTATCCCACTTCCCATGTTGGATCATTCTCTCCTTTTTAATTCTATCAGTTAGTATTTCCACTGAGATCTGGTACCAGACAGGGATGCCCACTCTCACCACAGCTAATCAATATAGTTCTGGAAGTTTTAGCCAGGACCATCAGGCAAGAAAAAGAAATTAAAGGGGTACAAATTGGGAAGGAAGAAGTCAAACTATCCTTCTTTGCAGATGATATGATTCTTTATTTAGGGGATCCAAAGAACTCTATTAAGAGACTATAAACATGACAATAGGTCTGCTCTGATTTCATCATCATTTAAAAAAATCATCTATTATTTTTCACTTTATGTTTCTGTGTGGGAGCAAACTGTTGAAATCCATACTTAATGTATACTAAGCTGATCTTCTGTATATTAAGATAATCGAAAATGAATCATGATGTGAATGGAAGGGGAGAGGGAGTGGGAAAGGGGAGGGTTGTGGGTGGGAGGGACGGTATGGGGGGGAAGCCATTGTAATCCATAAGTCGTACTTTGGAAAATTATATGCATTAAATAAAAGTTAAAAAAAAAAAAGAGACTATTGGAACTCATAGAAGAGTTTGGCAAAGTAGCAGGATATAAAATCAATGCACAGAAATCAACAGCGTTTGTATACACAGGCAATGCCATGGCTGAGAAAGAACTTCTAAGATCAATCCCATTCACAATAGCCACAAAAACAATCAAATACCTTGGAATAAACTTAACCAAGGACGTTAAAGATCTCTACGATGAGAATTACAAAATCTTAAAGAAAGAAATGGAAGATGATACCAAAAAATGGAAATATCTTCCATGCTCATGGATTGGAAGAATCAACATCATCAAAATGTCCATTCTCCCAAAAGCAATTTATAGATTCAATGCGATATCAATCAAAATTCCAAAGACATTCTTCTCAGATCTAGAAAAAATGATGCTGAAATTCATATGGAGACATAGGAGACCTCGAATAGCTAAAGCAATCTTGTACAACAAAAACAAAGTTGGAGGCACCACAATACCAGTTTTTAAGACATACTACAGGACAGTTATAATCAAAACAGTATGGTACTGGTACAGAAACAGATGGATAGACCAATGGAGCAGAATAGAAACACCAGAAATCAATCCAAACATCTACAGCCAACTCATATTTGATCAAGGATCCAAAACCAATTCCTGGAGCAAGGACGGTCTATTCAATAAATGGTGCTGGGAAAACTGGATTTCCACGTGCAGAAGCATGAAGCAAGACCCCTACCTTACACCTTAAACAAAAATACACTCAACATGGATTAAAGATCTAAATCTACGACCCGACAACATCAAATTATTAGAGAACATTGGAGAAACCCTGAAAGATATAGGCACAGGCAAAGACTTCTTGGAAAAGACTCCAGAAGCACAGGCAGTCAAAGCCAAAATTAATTATTGGGATTGCTTCAAATTGAGAAGTTTCTGTACTGCAAAAGAAACAGGCGAGTGAAGAGGCAACCGACAGAATGGGAAAAAATATTGCAAACTATGCAACAGATAAAGGATTAATAACGAGAATCTACAAACAGATCAAGAAGCTCCACAACAACAAAACAAATGACCCACTTAAGAGATGGGCCAAGGACCTCAATACACATTTTTCAAAAGAGGAAATCCAAATGGCCAATAGGCACATGTAAAAATGGTCAGGATCACTTGAAATCAGGGCAATGCAAATCAAACCACAATGAGGTCTCACCTCACCCCGGTTAGAATGGCTCACAAACAAATCTTCCAACAACAGATGCTGGTGAGAATGTTGGGAAAAAGGGACACTAACCTACTGTTGGTTGGAATGCAAACTGGTAAAGGCAGTCTGGAGATTGCTCAGAAACCTGAATATAACCCTACCATACAACCCAGCCATGCCACTCCTTGGAATTTACCCAAAGGAAATTAAATTGACAAATGAAAGTGCTGTCTGCACCTTAATGTTTATTGCAGCACAATTCACAATAGCTAAGACCTGGAACCAACCCAAATGCCCATGAAGAGTAGACTGGATAAAGAAATTATGGGACATGTACTCTATAGAATACTATACAGCAGTAAAAACAATGAAATCCGGTCATTTGCAACAAAATGGAGGAATCTGGAACACATCATGCTGAGTAAAATAAGCCAGTCCCAAAGGGACAAATATCATATATTCTCCCTGATTGGTGACAACTAACCGAGCACCAAAAAGGAAACCTGTTGAGGTGAAATAGACACTACGAGAAACAATGACTTGATCAGCTCTTGTCCTGACCTTCGAGGAACAACTTAATACTTTATCCCTTTTAGTATTTTTTAATTCTACTTAATACTATTGGTTGAACTCTGTAATTAACACACAATTGCTCTTAGGTTTTGAAATTTAACTGAAAAGTGATCCCTGTTAAATATACGAGTGGGAATAAGAGAGGGAGGAGATGTACAGTTTGGCACATGCTCAATCGGACTTGCCCCAAACGGCAGAGTTAGAAACGTGCCAGGGGATTCCAATTCAATCCCACCAAGGTGGCATGTACCAATGCCATTTCACTAGTCCAAGTGATCACTTTCAGTTCACAATTGATCATAATGATAGGATTAAGATATAAAGAGATCACATAAACAAAATCACATCTTGATTAAAAGTATTTCTTCAAATCTGACTTTAAGCATCACACACAGGAAATTTATGATGAGTTTGCACTTTGTTATATTACCAGAAGCCTAATCTCATCATCTTTTGGATGTGTATACATTTTTTCTATGCCCACTTAATCTGATAATAATAATAATATTGACATATTTGTATGTTTTTAATTTATTTTATTATCATATCCCAATTATGGTTTTTACTTTAACTTAGCTTATACATTATTCTTTTGATTACTTGTTTTCTTATTGTTGTTACATCTTCCAAAGTATCCCATGTAACTCATAGATTTAATTGTTGTCCTAAGTCTTTTTATTTTAAGATTTATTTTATTTATTTGAAAGACAGAGTTACGTAGAGAGTTAGAGACAGAGAGAGAGGTCTTCCATCTGCTGGTTCACTCCCCAGATGGCTGCAACAGCTGAAGCTGTGTTGATCCAAAGCCAGGAGCCAGGAGCCTCTTCCAGGTCTCCCACATGGGTACAGGAGCCCCAGGACTTGGGCCATCTTCTACTGCTTTCCCAGGCCTTAGCAGAGAGCTGGATAGGAAGTGGAGCAGCTGGGACTAGAACTGTCACCCATATGGGATGCCAGCACTTTAGGCCAGGGACTTAACCCGCTGTGCCACAGTGCCAGCCCCTGTTGACCTAAGTCTTAACCATTTTCTTTTCTTTTTCTGTGCATCTTTTGATGTTAACACTCCAGAAGGACGTTTCAAGAATGTCTTTTATATCACTTAGTCAAGTTCCCATTGTGCCATTCTTATCATTTATCACTCTGAATTGAGCTCTTACTTTCCTTCAACCATTTTAAGTTTCCTTGTCATTTCTCATAATTCATTTAGCCTTCATGTTATTTCATTTAAATAATCCCCAAAGGAGCCAGCATGGTGGTGCAGTGAGCTAAGGGGCTGCCTGCAATGCCGAGCTTCCATATGGGAGCACTAGCTCGGGTCCTGGCTGCTCTGCTTCTGATCCAGCTCCCTGCTGATCTGCCTGGAAAAGCAGTGGAGGATGGCCCAACCACTTGTCCCCCGCCCCCTCCCCCGCCCTGACACCTATGTGGGAGAGTCAGATGGATCTCTAGGCTCCGGATGTCCGCCTCATCCAGCCCTGGCCATTGCGGCCACTTTGTGAGTGAACCAGCAATGGAAGATCTCTCTCTGTCTTTCGCTCTGATATTCAAATAAATTTTAAAAATCCTCAACTTATTTTTCATCCATTGTTGTCAAATGTTATTCAGGATATCAACCCATTATCTAAAACATGTTTTGAGTTTCTTTTTCTTTTTTTTTTTTAACTTTTATTTAATGAATATACGTTTCCAAAGTACGAATAATGGATTACTATGGCTTCCCCCCCATACCGTCCCTCCCACCCACAACCCTCCCCTTTCCCACTCCCTCTCCCCTTCCATTCACATCAAGATTCATTTTCGATTATCTTAATATACAGAAGATCAGCTTAGTATACATTAAGTAAGGATTTCAACAGTTTGCTCCCACACAGAAACATAAAGTGAAAAATAATAGATGATTTTTTTTTAATGATGATGAAATCAGATCAGACTTATTGTCATGTTTAATCCCAGTGAGAGTCAAGTTGGGAGTTGATAGTTTCTTTTCTTTTCTTTTCTTTTTTTTTTTTTTTTTACAGAGGATCAGTTTAGTATGCATTAAGTAAAGATTTCAACAGTTTGCACCCCCATAGAAACACAAAGTGAAATATATTATTTGAGTACTCGTTATAGCATTAAATCTCAATGCACAGCACATTAAGGACAGAGATCCTACATGAGGAGTAAGTGCACAGTGACTCCTGTTGTTGACTTTACCAATTGACACTCCTGTCTATGGCATCAGTAATCTCCCTATGCTCCAGTCATGAGTTTCCAAGGCTATGGAAGCCCTCTGAGTTCTCCGACTCTTATCTTGTTTAGACAAGGTCATAGTCAAAGTGGAGGTTCTCTCCTCCCTTCAGAGAAAGGTACCTCCTTCTTTGAAGACCTGTTCTTTCCACTGAGATCTCACTCACAGAGATCTTTTGCCAGAGTGTCTTGGCTTTCCATGCCTGAAATACTCTCATGGGCTTTTCAGCCAGATCGGAATGCCTTTAGGGCTGATTCTGAGGCCAGAGTGCTATTTAGGGCATCTGCCATTCTATGAGTCTGCTGAGTATCTCACTTCCCATGTTGGATCACTCTCCCCTTTATTTATTCTATCGGTTAGTGTTAGCAGGTACTAGACTTGCTTATGTGCTCCCTTTGACTCTTAGTCCTTTCATTATGATCAATTGTGAACTGAAATTGATCACTTGGACTAGTGAGATGGCATTGATACATGCCACCTTGATGGGATTAAATTGGAGTCCCCTGGTATGTTTCTAACTCTACCATTTGGGGCAAGTCAGCTTGAGCATGTCCCAAATTATATATCTCTTCCCTCTCTTATTCCTACTCTTATGTTTAACAGGGATCACATTTCAGTTAAATTTCAACACTTAAGAATAACTGTGTATTAATTACAGAATTAAACCAAATTTTAAAAATCCTCAACTTATTTTTCATCCATTGTTGTCAAATGTTATTCAGGATATCAACCCATTATCTAAAACATGTTTTGAGTTTCTAAGGTAGAAAGTTTGTAGCCGTACTGAGTCTTGATAATAAGGTAAACAAATTCTATGCCATATTTTCATTTGTTTCATGCTGCTTTATTTATATATGCATGTGTATATATATGTGCCATGCATATATGTATATGTAAAATGTACATTAAGGGATATGACCCAAAGTTACTATGAAGAGATATAATGTAGTGTATGATCTGAACAAAGTCGTAGACAAAATTCCTTTTCACACAGCAGCTGAGGAGCAGGCTGATGAACGTAGATCCTGGCGGAATTCCCAGTTCCTAGAGAGCTGTCATTTGTTTTATTTATTTTTTTTGACAGAAATGAATATATTCTTTCTTTACCAGTGGTTTTCTAACATACTGGACAGATTAATTGCACGGAAACTACAACCTTGAAAGAGATTAGCCCTTAGTCTCTGCAAATGCCCAATCAGTTCATGGATCACAGGGTGAAAACATTTGAGAATGCAATGCTTTCCCGTTTTCAGTCTTTAAGACTAGGGGACCCATGTACTCTTCTTACACCAGTCTAAATCTTTTGCAGAAGATTAAAGATTTTTTTCCTTTTTTTTTAAAAAAAGATTTATTTATTTATTTGAAGGTTAGAGTTACACACAGAAAGAAGGAGAGGCGGGTGGGGGAAGTGAGTGAGAGAGAGAGACAGAGACAGAGACAGAGACAGAGAGAGGTTTTCTATCTGCTTGTTCACTCCCTAACTGGCCTCAACGGCCAGAGCTGTGCTGATCTGAAGCCAGGAGCCAGGAGCTTCTTCTGGGTCTCTCACATAAGTGCAGGGGCCCAAGCACTTGGGCCATCTTCCACTGCTTTCCCAGGCCATAGCAGAGTGCTGGATCGGAAGTGGAGCAGCCAGGACACGAACTGGTTCTCATATGGGATGCCAGCACTGCAGGCGGCAGCTTTACCTCTACACTACAGTGCCGACCCCTAAAGATTTTCTTAAAAACCGTAAGAAACCCTGATTGATTGTGTAAGCCAAATAAGAGAGTAGAATTGGTCTAAGACCAGAAAGTAAAGGAAAATCCTTGTGATTCCCAGGATCTGTTACTTAGGCAAGGCACTGTGTCGTGTCCTTTGAAGCCATAACTGTGAAGATTAGACTGTAAAGCATCTTTATAGTTAGAAAAATTCATTCATGGGTGCATTAAGTGTGAGTGGTCACATGATATGAACCACATCTAGACTCACCACAAATGAGTTTTAATGTGGAATAGGAATACCTTATCACACCCTTCCCTGCCCCATAACATTGATATGCTCTGGAATTGGAAAATTGGTAAAATTCTTAAAAGATCAATTTCCTGTGTTTAACAGAAATACAATCAGATATTTGTTAAATTAGAGAAAATGCTATACAAAAGAAAATATCTGCACAATGTCCTTCATGAACTTCTTTAAAAATACGTAAGATGAAATAATTCTAGAGACCTGTTGTGCACCACCGCCCCTGATATCATACACTTAAAAATGTCAGAGATTAGCTCTAATGATAAATAGTCTATCTATTCGGTGCCGCCGCTGTGACATAGGAAGTTAAACGACCAGCATTCCTGGGCAGGAGCTGAAGCTGCAGTCCAAGGGTGGGATTCCTCCTTCCTCGGGATTATTACATAAGTGATGACTGTTACCAAACATTTAAGAAAAGAAAAATATCAATTCAAGTCAAATTTTTCCAAAAAATTAAAGAGAGGTAACATGTCCAAACCCTGGAGGCTGGCATTATACAAATGCCAAAATCAAAGACACAATAAGAAAAAATAACCTACAGAACAATGTTCACCATGAAGGTAAATGAAAGATTCCTCAAAATATGTATAGGATCTATACAATTTGAAAATAAATTCCAAATGAGAGAATATGCGAGGGGAATTTATTTGTAGCTTGCTACTGTCAGAGTCAAGCTCCAACATTTGCCTATATCAGTGATACAAAGGTTGGAAAAGAAGTAGATATGATTTATAGTAAAAAAAAAGTTCCTAAAGTGTTCTAAATTTATAAATTTAGAAAATCAAGTTATTGTTAATCTAATTGTAATCTGATTTTGACTTCATAGAATATACAGATTTTTATCTATATCTGTGGAATAGGTAGACTATTTTTTTTTACTTTATTTCTTTAAAAGAGTTACACAGAGAGAAGGAGAGGCCGAGAGAGAGAAACAGAGAGGTCTTCCATCTGCTGGTTCACTCCCCAATTGGCCACAACGGCAGGAGCTGTGCCAATCTGAAGCCAGGAGCCAGGAGCTTCTTCCGGGTCTCCTATGTGGGTGCAGGGGCCCAAGGACCTGGGCCATCTTCTACTGCTTTCCCAGGCCATAGCAGAGAGCTGGATTGGAAGAGGGGTGGCCGGGACTAGAACCAGCGTCCATATGGGATGCTGGTGCCACAGGATTCCCTATGGATTTCAGACTTGCCTGATTAGTTCTCACAATTGCATAAGCCAAATCTTGGTAATAGACCAATTATCTATCTATCTATCTATCTGTCTGTCTATAGGCTGCCACTTTCTCTGTTTTTCTTGCAGAACTGTGACTGATACAATGGATAAAATCTTTTGACTGTAATTGCTGTAGATGAAGTTTGTCAACTCTTGAAGTTCATATAAATGGAATAAAGTCATATAATATACACACTGTTAGTTGAGTTTTTAAAAATGGTTCAGTAAAATGTTTTGAAATTCATCCATGTTGCTATCTATGTCAATGGTTTCTTCTTTTTATGGATTTGTGATTCACGATCTTCTTGCCATACAGATGTTTTGAGTCATCTTTTAGATTTAGTATCTCACTTGGAAATTCTTGATTCTGATACACAAAGAGTAGCTACCAAAAATCACCACTACTCTCACCACACACTTCTGTTACGTAAGAAATCTTTCAAGAACCCACATGGTATAAAGCAGTCCTTGGATATATGCAATGTGCTTCTAGCTCAAACTTCTTCTCCGTGCTAAAAAATAATCAACTCAACAGGTAATAGATGGTCTTGAAGATTGGATCAAAGGTTCAGGTTGGAATAATTGTGCTTTTCCAACTATATTCTCAATTTCATAGGTCTTTGGACAATCTCATAGAAGTAGTTTACTCTAAAAGTTTAGAGACTAGTGGAATTATTTTACTTGAAAAGGACCAGATTTTTAAAAATACTTTCAGAAGAAAAATCTTGACAATAATTGACGATAGGGGCTAGTGTTGTGGGTAGTAGGTGAAGCTGCCATGTACAAAGCTGGTATCCCATATGGGCACTGGTTTGCGTCCTGGCTGCTCCATTTCCATTTCAGCTCCCTGCTAAGGGCCTGGGAAAAGCTGTGGAAGATGGCCCAGGTGTTTGGACCCCTGCCACTAATGTGGAAGACCTAGATGAAACTCCTGGTGCCTTGCTTTCACTTGGCTTAGTACTGACCATTGAAGCCATCTGAGGAGTCAACCAATGGATGGAAGATTCTCTCTCTTTCTCTCTCTTTTTCTATCTCTATCTCCATCTCTTTCTCTCTTTTTCTCTCTCAGTAATCCTGCTTCTCTTACTCTGATTTTCAAAATAGATAAAATAAATCTATCCAAAAAATTGGCAAACATATTTTGCATTGCTTGATGTTATTTAGTTCAGAGAATTCTTTTTTTATCTGTATTATCATATCCAATGACAATATAAAAGTTAACTAGGAAGGAACTATTGTCACTTCTTTATAGGTAAGGGAGTTAATACTAAACTCAACATGCCACACATAGTATTTCAGAGTGTTTGTGGGTTAATACTAACAGCAATAACAAGTCAAGTAGCAATTTAGTGGGAAATGGCTTATGAGCAATGATTAGTATTATCAGAATGAATTCTTTCCTAAGAGTCAACTGAGAGTAGAACTTGCAAAGGAATTTAAAATATGAGGTAGATATAAACAAGTAGGTGGAAGTGGTGGCACAGTATATGGCAACATAATTAGTGCTAATGGAATGAAATTAGGGTTACGATGGAGAAGGTCAAAGTTTATCAAATTGAGGAGCTAAGAGTAATTAGCAACAAAGCCATCTTTTCTGCTGAGTTTTAGGAAAAACATTTTACATGTCTAAGAATGATCAGGTTATGTAGCTAATTCCCAACAGATATTTGAGATACTGTTGCCCCAAAATGTTAAGGTTCAGTAGAACAGTAACCAGCAGCAAAACAACACACACCCATATGTGCTTGCACACATACATAATATAGTTTAGACTAATTAAAAATGTTTAGACTAATTAGAAATGTTTTGCAATACCTACAATATTCAGGAGACATTGTTCATCAAATTGAAAGATAATGATGTTTTGCATTTCCTTTCAATTTACTCTTTTATGAGTTGGTAATGACACTAAAACTTTGTATTATACACACAACTAACATTTTTCTTCTTTGTGTTGTATATGTTTATACAATGCCATGGCAATAAGCTACAATATTTTCCTTTTAAAATTATTTATTTATTTGAAAGGCAGAAATCAAAGAGAAGGAGGCAGAGAAAGAGAGATCTTCCATTTGTGGACAAATGTACTTAATTTATCTGTCTTTTCTTTTTCATTTGCCCATATACAATCTCTCTTTAACAAGGGGAAAAGACTGAGAATGTTGATGATATAATGAAAATCCTTCCTCCTGCTAGGAAACTATTTCAGAATCTTTATAAATGCAAGGTCAGTAGCTTTATGTCCATGTGTGATAACATACCTCTAGGTGCAATAATTATTTGAGATTAGAGTGCATTACTAAAATATATACCTGTTGGGATACTACTGGTTTGAAAGTAGAGAAAGAAAGTCAGACTAAAATGAATTTTCACTGTGTCATAGGCTGATAATGAATTATGCTAAAAGGAGAATGGGGAAAAACAATGGTTGAAGAATCTGAAAAATGAAGGTGATAGATTAAGAGCTAGGAGATTTGGTAGTCTTTCTGGGAGAGTATTCTGTTCCAGGAGAGTGGGAACTCGGATGATCAGACACTAATCATAAATCTTGGTATATTTTCAAAGTCTTTTTTACATGAGCTGTAAGATATTGCATTGCTGCTAATAGTTTTCAGGGCATTTCACATCTAAATATTATACTTGGAGAGGAGAATATGACACCCCAAACAAGTCTACCACTTTGACGTCAGAATTACTTTAAGGTGGATATTGTAGGGAACTGTAGTCACAGGAGAAACTCTGAAAGACTGTTTTAAAATAACATTTTTTAAAGATTTATTTATTTATTTGAGAGGCAGAGTTAGAGAGAGAGGGAGAGACAGAGAGAAAAGGTTTTCCATCTACTGGTTTACTCCTCAGATAGCCCCAAAGGCAAGAGCTGGGCAGATTCCAAAGCCTGGAGCCAAGAGTTTCTTCCAGGTCTCCCAAGCAAAGGCAGGAGCCTAAAGACTTGGGCCATCTTCCACTGTTTTCCCAGGCCATAGCAGAGTGCTGGATTGGTAGAGGGGCAGCCAGGACTCAAACCAGTGTCCATATGGGATGCTAGCACCACAAGTGGATGATTAACCTACTATGCCACAGTGCCGACCCTTTAAAATAAAATTTACTCTCTAGAAAGACTTCTCCATTTATAAATGTGTCTCTATCTGCACCAGGAAGAGAAGTTCACCTAAATCACTGAAGATCTTTTTTTGTTTGTTTGTTTATTTGAAGGGCAGAATTACAGAAAGAGAGGGAGAGATACACAGAGAGAGATCTTCCATCTGATGGCTCACTTCCCAAATGACCGCAACAGCCAGAGCTGGGCCAGGCTGAAGCCAGGAGCCAAGAGCTTCTTCTGGGTCTCCCACATGGATGGCAGGGTCCCAAGCCCTTGGGTCATCTTCTGCTGCCTTTCCAGACACATCAGCATGGAGTTGGATCAAAAACAGATTAGTTGTATGGGCTGCTGGTGTCACAGGAGGTTGCTTAATCTGCTGTGCCATAATGTTGGCCCCAATAGAGACTCAATCAATAAAGAACGCATGGACTTCTGACAGCAGAACAGAATTCACTCTTGCTTTATCATTAAAGGTCTTTCTCCACATCCTTCTGTTCATCATGAACACAGCCAGGACTGAAACCCAGGCACTCTAATATGGGATATGGGTATCTCAAGTCACGTCTTAATAAATACACCGAGGCTGGCGCCGCGGCTCACTAGGCTAATCCTCCACCTTGCAGAGCCGGCACACCGGGTTCTAGTCCCGGTCAGGGCGCCGGATTCTGTCCTGGTTGCCCCTCTTCCAGGCCAGCTCTCTGCTGTGGCCAGGGAGTACAGTGGAGGATGGCCCAAGTACTTGGGCCCTGCACCCCATGGGAGACCAGGAGAAGTACCTGGTTCCCACCATCGGATCAGCGCGCAGGCTGCGGCAGCCATTGGAGGGTGAACCAATGGCAAAAGGAAGACCTTTCTCTCTGTCTCTCTCTCTCACTGTCCACTCTGCCTGTCAAAAAAATAAATAAATAAATAAATAAATACACCGAACACCCACTCTGCATTTCATTTAAAGAAGTAAGAAGGACAGGGGCCCGGCTTGTGGTGCAGTGGGTTAAAGCCCTGGTCTGCAGTGCCAGCATCCCATATGGGCACCAGTTCGAGTCCTGGCTGCTCCACTTCCAATCCAACTCTCTGCAGTGGCCTGGGAGTGCAGTAGAATATGGTCCAAGTCCTTGGGCCCCAGCACCCACATGGGAGACCCAGAAGAAGCTCCTGGCTCCTGGCATCGGATCAGCACTGCTCTGGTCATTGTGATTATGGCCATTTGGAGAGTGAACCAGCAGATGGAAGACCTCTCTCTCTCTTGCTGTAACTCTGCCTTTCAAATAAATAAATAAATCTTTAAAAAAAAAAGTGGGGGGGAGTAAGAAGGAGCTCCAAAGCTACAAGTTATTTGACTTTTTTTTTTTTTTTTTTTTTTTGGCTGTGGGAATTAGTGTTAAAATGGAGCCATTCTTCCAATGGAAAGATTTAAAAAAAAAGCATTTGAACAATTTGTATGTCCGCCAGAAGAACTCCTTACTATGGAATTATTCTTTGTGATTCTGTTTCCATGATAAGTCACAATATTTTTATCCTCTTGTTCTGTTTGTTCATGTTGATCTCTACCAAAAATTCAGAGAATGGTGTAGATTCCATGCTGATTCTATAAATGTAGTTACTGAAGAATTAGAAATGATTAGCCTGACAACCATCTGAAGATGTACTGTTAAGTAGAAGGAACTAATTCTGAGAGCTGGAAACTCTTATGAACAGCCCATTACTGTAATTGGCTTTTGTGCAATAAATGGAGTATGTTCCTTAGGGCTTTGTTGGAAAATGAAATAAATTGCATATAAACTAGATTACCACTCCTTAAAGTACTTTTAAGTACTTTGTGTAGTTTAGTACTTCAGAGATATTTACCAACATTATGGCTTCCCTCACGTCTCATTCATTTGTTGATTTTCTTATTAGAACCTGGTAAACACATCATTGATGAACATCAGAGAGCCCTAACTTTAGTATTCACATTATTATGGGTTCCATTTTACACTAAGTGTAACATTACATTTGCTTCCTTATCAGGATGAACGTAAACCATTAGTTTTTATTAATATAACCTTTAGAATGACTCTTCAATATTGCAGTGTTGAGGCATTCTAATTTATTTTTACTGTATCCATCTTTAATATATATTCTCACAAGTATTAGCTCTTCTTGATAAACATCTCATGCATGTATAATCTGATGATTACATAGTGCCATTGTTACACATCGGGTGTTCAAATATCTGTCTTAATGAATGAATACATTCTCGCCTATCACTCAGGAACGCAGGAAGAATGTTGTGTTTTCAGGGTTGCTCAGAACACCCAGAATGAAGTCAACCCTTGGGCAGAGGCTTATGTGTATCACCTTCAAGCTCCTTGTTATTCTTGAAAGATTAATTTTAAAGATTTTATAAACAGTTATCTGTTATCATAAGAAAATGCTAACGTACATTCATTTCACCTGATACTACATGACTTCTACTCCTCAGCCTTCTACTCCTCAGTGCGTGTGTCAGGATGGTTAAGTTCTAATACATTTTGAAATCAATGTTTTTATAAAACTAAGTACTTGTTTTAAGAAAATTCTAGAAAGTTCCAAGCCCAGTCTCACTGTAGCATACATATTCACCTGATCATTCAAAACAACCCCTCAAGGCCATAAGTTTTCCTAAACAAGCGAAAGGCGGGGGGAAGAAGACAGAAGGTACAAGTTCTAGGTGTGCATCAAAGAAGAGAGCACATCACCCAAGTGGTTTTGTTTGTGTTATTCCAAGTTGAGTGGTTCCTTGCTACACCAACAGCCATGTCTCCTGCCTTGAAATTTCCCAGTGGTAGTCAGAGAGATGTAGCTCAGGCATTGACCACCTTCATTCCTTAACAGCCACACAGGACACAGACAGCCTTCCTGACATGTGCTCCTTTGTCGTCCCTCACAATCAGGAAAATACATAACTGGGATTGTGCTGCAGACTTTTTACATCAACTCACTTGTATCTCTTCATGGGGATTTTTCCATGTCAGTACGGGTAGAACTGTTCTATCCTTTTCCACTGTTGGGTGATGTCCTAGTAGAATGGCTATTCCCTAGTTCATAAATAACCACTTGGGTAATTTCTGATTTTCTCAGAATTCTAATAGTAATCCCACAATACATAACTTACTAAATATATCTTTGGGTACATATCAAAGTTAGTAGTCCTACATATAATTTTATGAGTGTACTTTAGAATTTGATCAAATTGTAGGTTGTGGTCTAGTGGCATAGATATCACATGAGAGCTTTTATAAAAAAAAATCCCATCAATTACTCCAGACCTGCTATTTCAGCATCTACGTTTCCAACAAAAAATCCCAGTGATTGATTCATATTAAGGTTTGATTTGTACTTGTCCCAGAGAATCATACATATATTTCCAATATCTTCCTTATTGGGAAATGTTAATATGTTAACATTGTTGATTTACCAACTTTTCCTTGCCTGGCTCCTGGCTTTTTCCCTGAATTCAGGTGGTCCTTTGTATCACAATAATTATGTCTTGTGATACAAGACATTTTGGTATTTTGGAAAATTAGGGTTTTTTTTTCTAAATTATCCCATTTTATTATTCTAGACATTTACTTAGCAATCTCAAGCAGTTATTGAAAAATGTGTCCATTAAGTTATTGAAAGCTGTCCTCTTTCATACACAACGTCCCATATTTAAAGGGTCTGTTTCCATCCTGTTCCATTGATTGTTGCTGCTTTTGTTTTTGTCTCCATTACCTTGTAAAGAATTTTAACATATGATATGGAAAATCCTCTTTCATATAGGTTTTACTTTTTTTCATGGCTCTCAGATTTTATAATTGTCCTGTCTAGTTGTATAAAATAGATCTTTTAGGAGATTGGAATTCTAATTAACGTAACAAATTTGAAGAGGCAGATTATGCTCTTTTTTCTATACATAAATTTAATAGCATTATTTTGTCATAAAATATTTTATCAAGCATATTTTTGGAAATCCACTCATATGTTCATTTTATTAGAAATACAGAACAACAAATATAAAAGTATAATTAATAAATAAAATTAACACACTTTATTTATTTATTTGAGAGGCTGAGTTACAGAGAGAGAGAGAGAGAGAATCTTCCATCCTCTCGTTCACTCACCAAATATCCACAACGGCTGGAGCTGGACCAATATGAAGCCAGGAGCCAGGAGCTTCTTCCTGGTCGCCTATGCGGGTGCAGGGGCCCAAGCGCTTGGGCCATCTTCCACTGCTTTCCCAGGCCATAGCAGAGAGCTGGATCAGAAATGGAGCAGCCGGGACAGGAGAACCAGCACCCAGATGGGATGCCAGTGCCACAGGGTCAGCTGCATACTTTTCTTATTACTTTTTTTTTTTTTTTTAATTTTTTGACAGGCAGAGTGGACAGTGAGAGAGAGAGACAGAGAGAAAGGTCTTCCTTTGCTGTTGGTTCACCCTCCAATGGCCACCGCGGCCGGCGCGCTGCGGCCGGCGCACCGCGCTGATCCGATGGCAGGAGCCAGGAGCCAGGTACTTTTCCTGGTCTCCCATGGGGTGCAGGGCCCAAGCACCTGGGCCATCCTCCACTGCACTCCCTGGCCATAGCAGAGAGCTGGCCTGGAAGAGGGGCAACCGGGACAGAATCCAGTGCCCTGACCGGGACTAGAACCCGGTGTGCCGGCGCCGCTAGGCGGAGGATTAGCCTAGTGAGCCGCGGCGCCGGCCTTCTTATTACTTTTTTTAAATATAGTTTTCTTATCTTAGTATAAAGTTACTAATATCAGCTCCATTTTCTTGGAACATCATTATTAAACTTTTCAGGATTTTTCTCACCTTTATTTATAAATCCATGCATGATACATTTTAGAAGGGGAAGAAAACATAATTAAACAAAAGGAAATAGTATGTTTTTTAGCACACCTCCCAGAGACCTCTAATTTTAACACTTAAAGTTCTATAATGTTTTAGTCTCATTATATGGTTTTTACCACCACTACATTTGCCTCACAAGAATGCTAAAGGGATTCCTTTCAGCTGAAAGAAAAAGTTACTAATTAATAACTTTAAAATATAAAAAAAGCAGTGGGGAACATAATTATATTGTCAACTCGAAATACTCCCCAGTGCTCAGGGACATCCATGGTGGAGAGTTAGAGAATTCAGAATTTCTGAGGTCCAGAACTATAAGCTAATGAATGTGTGCAGCTTAAAGCTACTAACTTTGTGAAAATTTGTTACAACAGCAAGAGAAAGTAAATATACTTCTTAATTCATTACTAATTCTCGCCAAGCATAATATGCATCCAACCTGCAAGATTCCATGTAAAAGTGATCTTCAGACTTTGACAAAACAAATGATAAATTCATTATTTATCACCTGTTCATATGAGGAAAATTACTAATGTTACGGTTTTTATTCTGTAGTTTACAAAGGTAGAAGTTATAATGTTTAAATATTTTAGATATTTAGATTAAATTTATATAATACTCTCAAAAGACTATAACACTGCCTGCCACACAATGGATAATAAAAATTGTCTGTTACCCTTGCATATATATTTCTATTTTCATTAACCATTTTATCAGATATTTGAATATTTATTGAGCCCTTGTAATATGGAATTTCCTAATGGCATTGATAATTGGAGTTATTAGAAACTCTATTGGTCCAAATGTTTCATCTTAGCTAAGGACATTGGTCCAAGTTTGAGAAGTAACTCATCTCAGTTTTTTAAGTAGCAGAGTCAGGATTAGAAGCTGTGCTTTAAGTGTGAGAATTCATTTGGTCTGTACAGAACACGATTCTTTTTTTTTTTTTTTTTTTTTTTTTTTTTAATTTTTGACAGGCAGAGTGGACAGTGAGAGAGAGAGACAGAGAGAGAAAGGTCTTCCTTTTGCCGTTGGTTCACCCTCCAATGGCCGCCGCGGCTGGCGTGCTGTGGCCAGCGCACTGCGCTGATCCGATGGCAGGAGCCAGGATCCAGGTGCTTTTCCTGGTCTCCCATGGGGTGCAGGGCCCAAGCACCTGGGCCATCCTCCACTGCACTCCCTGGCCATAGCAGAGAGCTGGCCTGGAAGAGGGGCAACCGGGACAGAATCCGGCGCCCCAACCGGGACTAGAACCCGGTGTGCTGGCGCCGCAAGGTGGAGGATTAGCCTATTGAGCCACGGCGCCGGCTAAGAACACGATTCTTTCTGTGGCTTGCATTTAGGAAGATTGCTGAAGAAATTTGCATCCATTCCATATGTACTTTTGGCTCAATAATCGCTAACATTTATTGCATATTTATAGTTTTCCATGAAGTGCTCTTTCTCAAGTATTAATTAAATAATTATTGGAACACTCTTAAGAGATGAAACCTGGGGTTGACGCTGTGGTGCAGCGGGTTAAAGCCCCAATCTGAAGCACCGGCATCCCATATGGGCGCCGGTTCCCGCTGCTGCTCCACTTCTGATCCAGCTCTCTGCTATGGCCTGGGAAAGCAGTAGAAGATGGCCCAAGTGCTTGGGCCCCTGAACCCGCGCGGGAGACCCATAAGCTCCTGGATCCTGGCTTCACATCAGCCCAGTTCCAGCTGTTGCAGCCATTTGGGAAGTGAACCAGCAGATGGAAGACCTCTCTCTCTGTCTCTAACTCTCTACGTAACTCTATAACTCTATTTTTTCAAATAAATAAATAAATCTTAGAGAGGGAGAGAAGGAAAGAAAGAGAGAGAGAGAGTGAGAGAGAGAGAGAGAGAGAGATGGATGAAAGCTATTATCTCTTTCATTTTACAAACAAGGAAACAGCCATAGAGAGATTAAGAGTTGGCAGACTATCCACGCACACTAAGTAGTGAACCTGAGCTTTGTATCCAGGAGGTCCGACTACAAAGCCCTTCTGCTTGGCCATGATTCCATAATGGACTTAATAGCTATGGGATGATGCAAATACTCCTAGGGACGTTAACACTTACTGCAGTTCTCTGCACCGATCACTGTGCTTGTCAGTTTAAATGCATTATTTCTTGGGGCTGCCATTGTGGCGCAGCTGGTTAAGCCGCAGGTTGTGACAACAGCATCCTATATGAGAGTGTTGGTTTGAGTCCATTCTGGCTGCACCACTTCTGATGCAGCTCCCTGCTCATGCATCTGGGAAAGCAGCAGTATTTGGCCCACGTACTTAGACCCCTGCCATCCACATGGGAGACTTGGATGGAGTTCTGTGCTCCTGGATTTAGCCTGGACCAGTCTCAGCTATTGCCATCATTTGTGGAGTGAACTAGCAGATAAAAAGATCTTTATTTTGGTCACTCTGCTTTTTGAAAAAAATAAATATTTTAAAAAATGCTTTATTTCATTTAATTTTAACACTGTGTGGCACTTATGAAATCTGCGTAATTTCATCATTTGGAAGAGGAAATAGACACTGCAAAGTGAAGTAATGTTTCCAGATCCGCGTAGCAATAGTTGAAAAGCAGGTGTCTAGCTTACCTCAACCTGACTGCAAAGTCTACAGTCTTCTGTATTATTTCACAGCAAGTGGAAAGGTATTTCGATTGACATTAATCAGCTCCATTTATTGCTCAATTCTTTTCAGATTCCACTTGACTTATATGCATGTGCATGCTTATCAATCTGTATCATTACCATGGTCATCACTACCACTCTACAATTAGAGAACAACTTCTCAAAGTAAATTTTAGGTTTTTTCAAATTTTCCATTCCCATAATGCTTTTTTCTTTTTCAGAAATATCTAGTATATTCATCATTAAATATTGAAACTTGCTTTTTAATGTTTCCCTGATATTTCAAGATCAAATCTGTTAATAATAGTCACCAAAAAGACTCCTTAACTCTCATCTACTTTATGGTCCACTTAACATCCATAGATGCAGGGACCGGCAGTGGGTTAAAGCCCCAGCCTGCAATGCTGGTATCCCATGTGGGCACCGGTTCGAGTCCCAGCTGCTCCACTTCCGATCCAGCTCTCTGCTATGGCCTGGGAAAGCAGTGGAGGATGGCCCAAGTCCTTGGGCCCCGGCACCCACGTGGGAGACCCAGAGGAAACTCCTGGCTCTGGATTGGCTCAGCTCTGGCCATTGTGGTCATTTGGGGAGTAAACCAGCAGAATGGAAGACCTCTCTCTCTCTCTCTCTCTCTAGCTCCACTTCTCTCTGTAGCTCTTTCAAATAAATAAAAATAATTCTTTAAAAAAAAACCATAGACGCTTGCAAAGCAGAAACTCAAGCCAGAGTGCTGTTTAGATGATATGAGGAGGACTGTAGGGGTGTCGCTGGGAGATCCAAAGTCTTGCTGGCTGTGATGAGCAAACACTTTCTCTCAGGGGATTGAGAGGGCATAGGATTGGCTGGAAGGATTGTGTTGTAGATTGAAAAGATGTTATGTTTCTAAAACAAATGTTCTTAATTTTGATGTAGACATATTTCCAAAGTACTTCCAGAACCAAATTATTGTGTATAGTTGGAAAGATGCAATTTATATGAGAGAAATTGCATGACACTCAAAGTTCTTCAGCATTTTTGATAGTGGTTGTTAAAAAAAAATCAATGTGCCTCAACAATAAAAATGTATGAGAGCAAATTTAGTTTGTGTGGGAAAAGCATAACTTTTAAAAATTCTCTTTTGTAATTTCTTTTTCTCTTTATAGACCTCACTGTCATTGCTACCCCACTATTCAAGCCTCTGGCTCCATTTACATTTAAGAAATGTGCCCCATTATTACGATTTTTCTGTTTTTTGCCTTGCACCCAAAGTTGGGAGGAACAGTAAAAGGCAGCTTTAGTAGGATTTTTGACTGAGCAGGATGGCAATTATTAAATAATTTTATAGGTCACATAATGAGAAAAAGTGGTATTCACATTTGACACGTATGCGTGAGTAAAGTCATTATTTCACTGTAAGATACACAGATTCAGACAGAAGCCTTTAAATGTGTTAAGAGTTCATAAATTTCCTAATTACAATTCTAGTAAGAAATACAGAGCACGTATGAGAAGGCAGAAAGACATCATTTATAGGAGAAAGTTGAAGGAAGTTATAAAAAACGTGAGGGCCTGCTCTGAAGAGAGAAACTGAGTATTTTAACTGGACATTATTCCTTCAGGGACTGGATCTCTCAAGAACTGAACCGGGGGCTGCAAAGGGGAGGTGGGGAAAATCGGCCTTCCCTTCCCCATCGCTCACGGAGCGCTCAGGATGGGCTGCGGCTGCTGTGAACCGGCTTCTTGCACCTGCTGAGCTGAGCCACCTGCTCAAACAGTCGCACTGTTAGGAAGTAAAGCGGTCAGCGGAGGAATACTGGCCTCTCTGTTGGGCGGCATTTGTCAGCTGCCTCCGCCCACGGGGAAGCCGCTGCGTGCTTCCCTAGACTGCACCGTATCTTCTTGTCCTTGATGCGAATTAGTTCCATACATTGCCATATCCGATTACCACTGAAAGAATCGCAGTCGGGACTTTTGACACTTCCCTTATTTATATCTTCCATCCATTTAAACAATGCTCATTTACTCATTTGAGAAACACAGAGTGAGCTGTCGTCTGCCATTTCACTCCCCAAATGTTCACAAGATTGGGCCAGGTCAAAGCTGGGTGCCGGGAACACAATCTGAGTCTTTTTTTTTTTTTTCTTTTGACAGGCAGAGTTAGACAGTGAGAGAGACAGAGAGAAAGGTCTTCCTTCCGTTCGTTCGTTCACCCTCCAAATGGCAGCTACAGCCGGCGCTCTGCGCTGATCTGAAGCCAGGAGCCATGTGCTTCCTCCTGGTCTCCCATGCAGGTGCAGGGCCCAAGCACTTGGGCCATCCTCCCCTGCCCTCCTGGGCCACAGCAGAGAGCTGGCCTGGAATAGAGGCAACCGGGACAGAATCCAGCGCCCCGACCTGGACTAGAACCTGGTGTGCCGGCGCCGCAGGTGGAGGATTAGCCTAGTGAGCCACAGTGCTGGCCTCAATCTGAGTCTCTTATGTGGGTGACAGAAACCTACCTCCTTGAGTCACCACCAGTGCCATTATGAGTGTGCATTAGCCAGAAGCCAAGATTGGGAGCAGAGCTGGAACTTGAACCCAAACATTCAGATATGGGTGGTTTGTGATGGGAATCTTAACCAGCTTCTACCTCTAAGCCAAGTGCTCAGCTCCAGCAGCCTAGCTTGATAACCATGCATTTTAATATTAAATTATGCAACATTGTAATCACAATCAATATCCTATTCATTTATTTTGAAGCCTAAAACATGCATAAACTCTATTTGGGGAAAAGAAATCAGAGTGATGGCTTTTGGTGCAAAATGATCATTGTCTGCTCATACATGGTTGTTCTACTTCAATATTTGTGAGGCGTCAGAGAAAGCCGAAAATAAAACAGTCCCCAAGAATAAGGACTCCGCTTGCCTAAGAGTGTTGACATTAACCAGCTATGAAACTAAGGTGAGAATTGCAATCAATGCCTCCACCATCCTGGTGTGGCAAAAATGGCAGCTTGAAAATGTGTCAAAATGGCTTTACCCTTCCTCTCTGCCTGCCTGAATTGTTTCACCCCCTGCACCAGTACTGAAGGCCGCACCAACTGGGAAGTGAAGCAATTGCCTCTTCTCTCCTGATTGAGTGCTTTAGAGGCTGTTAAAGTCTCACCATTTACTCTCATCTTTAACTGAACAGTTTTGATAAGGGAAACAGGATGCATAGCAGTGGCATAACTGAGATAAGGAGGGCTGGAGGAGGCAGTTTGCAAGAAGAGGAGAGAAAAACACAGCAGAGTAAAATCCATTTGGGATGTATTGATTTTGAGATGTTTATGTGAAGTTCAAAGGCGATATTCAGTAAGATTTGTATACTTATTTTTGGATTACAGGAAAGAACAGGCGTAGACTTGATAACCCCTGTAACATATTTATACTTACGTCAATGCACCCCATTTTCAATTCTGCCCACCACTCTACTACCCACCACATTGTCCCGAGGTTATCAATGACTCCCTATTGACTGGATCCGATGGCTGCTGTTCAATTTTTACCTTAATGATTCTCTTTCTTCTTTACAGATTTTGAAGTCTCCCTCTCCAAGAAACATCACTCCTTTGATTTTAACAATATTAAATTTTCTGTTCCTTTTTTAAAAAACATTATTGATGTAAAGAGAACAAATTTCATCTATTTCATAGTTACAATTCTAAGAAGATAACTGTATTCCCCTCCCTATATCCCTCCTTCAACCGCCCTCCTTCCTCCCTTCCTTTTTTATCTTTTAATTTTTTTAAAGATTTTATTTATTTATTTGAGAGGTAGAGTTACAGACAATGAGAGGGAGAGACAGAGAGAGAGGTCTTCCGTCCACTGGTTCACTCCCCAAATGGCTGCACTGATCGGAAGCCAGGAGCAGGAGCTTCTTTCGGGTGTCCCATGTGGGTGCAGGGGCCTGAGGACTTGGGCCATCTTCTACTGCTTTCCCAGGCCATAGCAGAGAGCTGAATGGGAAGAGGAGCAGCCGGGACTAGAACTGGCACCCATATGGGTTGCCAGCACCACAGGTGAAGGATCAACCTACTGCGTCACAGCTCCAGGCCCTCTCTTTTAATTTTTTAAAAAAACATAATTTTAACTTACATTATAATCACAGACTTAATGTACACTAGCCATTTCATCCAAAAAGTGAAGGGTAGAAAGACCACTCTCACACAGGAGGATAGACGAGGGCTAAGAACAATGATCAAATCACAATATGGGGACCTGCGCCATGGCGTAGCAGGTAAAGCTGCTGCCTGCAGGGCCGACATCCCATATGGATGCTGTTTTGCATCCCAGCTGCTCCACTTCCAATCCAGCTCTCTGCTACAGCCTGGGAAAGCAGTGGAAGATGGCCCAACTCCTGGGGCCCCTGCACCCACCTGGGAGACCAGGAAGAAGCTCCTGGCTTCTGGCTTCAGATCAGTCCAGGTCTGGCCGTTGCGGCTGTTTGGGGAGTGAATCAGCGGATGGAAGACCTGTCTCTCTACCCCTCTCTCTACCTCTCTCTCTCTACCTCTCTCTCTCTACCTCTCTCTCTCTACCTCTCTCTCTCTCTGCTTCTCTATAACTCTGCCTTTCAAATAGAATAAATATGTTTTTTAAAAAAATCATAATATGTCAGTTTCATTCTTATACCTTTTGTTGTATTTTGTACTAACTACTACATATTGGAGTAAACATGATATTTGTCTTTTTTTGGACTGGCTTATTTCACTAACCATAATGGTCTCTAGTTGCATCCATTTTGTTGCAAAAGACAGGATTTCATTATTTTTATGGTTGCTATCTCCCAAGGAGTGCATTAGTATGAAGCTGGATGGGAGAGCAGAGCTGGGACTTGAAACCAGGCACTCGGGTACGGGGTGTGGGCTTTCCAAGTGCTGTCCTAACCTCTGTGCCAAATGTCTGTCCTATTTACGCTTTTGAGAGTAAAACTCTTTGATTTCTCCTATTGGGGGCACTGACATAACTTTGGCTGCTTACACGTGGGTGGCTGTGGCCCAAACACAAGAGCCATCTTTTGCTGCTTTTCCTAGGCGGTTAACAGGGAGCTGGATTGGGAAGAGGAGCAGGCGGTACATGAATCAGGCCCACATGGGATGTCGGCATTGGAGGAGGTGGTGTTACCCTCTATGCCACAGTGCTAGCCCCTAAAATTTGTTCTTATGAGAAATTTCAAACATGCAGAGAGGCTAAAAGTATACAGTGAGCCATACAATGAGCAGCCATAGAGTCTCCACTTACACTCAGCTGCAATGGTTCTTATCCACAGCTTCACTTTCCAAAGTTTCAGTTACCAGTGGCCAACTCTGATCTGAAAATAATAAATGGAAAATTCTACAAATAAACAATTCATAAGATCTAAATTATGGGGTGTTCTGAGTAGTTTGATGAAATTTTGCACTGCCCTGCTCCATGGCTGAGGCAGGTGAGTGAGTGCTCCCTTTGGCCAGCATGTCCATGCTCTATGTAGTATCTGCCCGGCCTGACTTAGTAACCGTCTCCAGTTATCAGAGCAGCTGTTGTGGTTTTGTAGTGCTTGTGCTACGGCAATCCCTTTTTAATCAGTAATACCCCAACATGCAAGAGTAGTGATGCTCGCAATTTTATCCCAGTATAACAATTATTTTATTGTATCATTAGGTATTGTTGTCCAGCCTCTTACTCTGTTTAATTTATAAATTAAATTTTATCATATGTGTGTGTGTATAGGAAAAACATAGTGTATGTATGTAGAGATTTGTAGCATCCATGGTTCCAGGCATCCTCTGGGGATCTTGGAATGTATCTCCATTGAATATGGGGAAACTACTCTACTATTAACATTTTTTTCTATATTTGATTTTCCTGAATAAATGTGGTAAGTGTCCTCTTTTTCTTGAAGTTGTTTTGTGTATTTCTGCTTAATAAATTGAAACTAAGTTTCGGGCATAATGACATTTCACCTCTAGATATTAAAGTATTCTCCAACACATAATTCTGATGCCAGTTTCATACTTAAGAAAATTAAGACCTAGTAATATTCAGTCCATATCGAAATATTCCCAGTTGCCCAAAAATGTCTTTCTATAGATTTTTAAAAATCAAGATGCAACCAAGGCTCACACATTACTTTTTAGCTGTGTGTCTCTTTTAATCTCTTTTGAAATAGAACAATTTCCACACCTTTTCTCTTGTCTCTCAATATTGACTTTTTGAAGCACTCAGGCCAGTTTTCTTGTTGAATTTCCCACATTCTGGATTTGTCTCATTTTCTCTTGATGCTGTGTGAATGGCTCTTCTATAAGTCCTAGGCTTTCTCTACTGTGTTATTTTTCTTTGTCTTCAGGCTCCAGAAATTGAGTCCTTTGCCAAAGAAGCAGTCATTTAAAAATGATGTTGCCTCTTTAAACTTAAATAGAATAGATACCATCTTGGAATCTAAGATTACTTTTGGCAACTGTCACAGTTACTGACACCTGACGTTACTGAGGACGTTGGAAACTTTAGTGGACAAGTTTGTCATTGTCTAGGCCTCTTCTCTAATGATCATGCTGGCAGCAGATGATTTTGCTGGTAAGTAAAGCTTAAAAAATGACATCTGAGTGCCTTCTGCTACCCTTGGTTGAATATCTGTAAGTCTGAATACCAGCATATGGATACCGACGTTCATATGCACAGACATATTCATCAACTCCCCACAAAAGCATGATTCTATAGGCATGTAAGAAACAAGAGTAGTTATACAGGTAGTCAATGCCATTATTTACAGATTTGCCTTATTCCATAGCCTGAATGATTTCCACAACCGAAAGCAGTAACAAGGTTTCTCCAACCCTGATTGGCTCTAGGTGGCTGACTAGAAGACAGTTTGGAGGAGGAACAAGACACCTGTGGAAACTACTCAGCATCTGCCAGGAGCCCAGGGACACAGCTCTCCAGTGCATGTATAAAGTATTTGAGAATGCCACTTGACCCACAATGGGACATTCTTGTAAGCAAATTCTTGCAGGCCTCTCTCTGGGAACTTTCATTTCTATCCCCTCTCTGAAGTCAGGTGTGTGCTCTAAGATTTTAACAATACAAGGTGTTGAGGCATTAAGTCCTCCAGGCAACATGAGTGTTGAAGAACTGGAGTGACACTTGAGCATGGTTGGGAGCTTAAAAGGAAGTTTATAATGGTTCCCTAAACCAGACAAGAGAGGTTACTCTTTACACCTGACTAGAAATAATGGCTGTGTAAACGGTTCCATAATGTTTTCTCTAACAAAGATTCCACACAAGAGAGCATTTAATGGGAATCAGCTTCATGGGCCATTTAGATGAAATCTGCATTTTTTTGTGATTGAGAGTTGCTAAGTGGATACTTTCTATTTAATTCTTCTTAGAAAGCCCCAAACCCACCAAAAGTGTAAAGAAAAAAGCCTACTTTGTAGGATGCCTTCTCCAGGCTTCATTTACGCCAGCATACTGAAGGCATCGGGAGACTGCAGAGTCATTCCTTTGGAAACAAATAACAATTAGGAACAGAGGCAGATGATTTGATTTTGTTATTATGTCTGATATAATTAGAGACATAATTTGATTCCCTCTAATATGGCTATTAAATAAGAAGTCATCAACAAAGCCCAAGATGCTAGCATGGAAGGATGGAGAAAATGCTGACAATGTATCTCCATCCTCTTTCAAATCCTGCTGCTGTCTTCATTGCCCAGTCTCAGGTATCATCTTAGCACTGACATCATCATGTCTGCTTCTGTCCAGGTATCACCTAACCTTCTTAATGTGGTACCCCAGTAGTTACTTAATCTGACCTTGACCACAGTGTAACCCAGTGAGATAAAGAAGTTCATTTCATACGTATTTTATATTTGAAATTAACATTAAGGGAAGTCAAATAGTTGGGGCATTATCATTTGATTTGAAAATGTAGGGCTGTCCTTAAAAACACAATTCTGGGGTGGGCAGTATGGTGCAGCAGGTTAAGCTTGGGACATTCACAAACTGTGTTGGAGTTGCCCATAGGAGTACCAGCTCCTCCGTTTCAAATTCAGTTTCTTGCTATGCATGTGGAAGGCAGTGGCTGATGGCCCAAGTACTTGGTTCCTTGCTACCCATATGGGAGAACTTAATGGAGTTCCAGGCTCCTGGCTTTGATCTGGCCCAGCCCTAGCAATTGCGGATATTTGTGGAGTGAGCCAGCTACTGGAAGATCTCTTTCTCTCTCTCTCTCTCTCTCTCTTTCACTGTCTCTCACTTTCTCCCTTTCTTGCTCTCTCTGTCATTCTGATTTTCAAATAAATAAATCTTAAACACACACAATACAGTCCTCCTGGTTCTTAAAATTTTTTTAAAAAATTCTTTTGTGGGGGCAGCTGGTCTCTGATACCTTCATTTCACATCAATCAATGGGTTGATTGTTTTTTTTTTTTTCCTTGTGTATTTATTTATTTGAAAGTCAGAGTTACACAGAGAGAAAAGGAGAGGCAGAGAGAGGTCTTCTATCTGCTGGTTCGCTCCACAAATGGCCACAATGACCGGAACTGTGCCGATCTGAAGCCAGGAGCCAAGAGCTTCCTCTGGGTCTGTCACATGGGCGCAGGGCCTCAAGGACCTGGGCCATCTTCCACTGCTTTTCCAGGCCATAGCAGAGGGCTGGATTGGAAGTAGAGCAGCTGGAACTCGAACCAGTGCCCATATGGATGCCAGCACTGCAGGCAATAGCTTCACCTGCCATGCCAAAGTGCAGGCTCCTGGTGATTTTTTTGTGTGTTCGTTTTTGTTTTGTTTTAAAGATTTATTTATTTGAAAGTCAGAGTTAGAGAGAGAAAGAGAGGCAGAGAGAGAGAGAGAGAGAGAAAGGGCTTTAATCTGATGATTCACTCACCAGTGGGCCACAATGGCCAGAGCTGTGTCGATCCGAAACCAGGAGCCAGAAGCTTCTTCTGGGTCTCCCACGTGGGTGCAGGGGCCCAAGGACTTGGGCCATCTTCTACTGCTTTCCCAGGCCATGGCAGAGAGCTGAAGCAGAAGTGGAGCAGCCAGGACTCAAACCGGCACCCATATGGGATCCTGGCACTGCAGGCGATGGCTTTACCTTCTATGCCACAGCTCTGGATCCCTGTTTTTTCTTTTAATCCACATGATATGATCCTAGAAATCAACATGAATAACAGCATATAAATAAATAAAGAAATACTATTGACTAACCCACTGAAATATGTTATTTCCTGTGGTAGTGTATTATTCTTCCATATATTGTATTAGTTATTGCATTAATAGATTATTGTAGGGAGCAGGTTTTTAGCCTAGCAGTCAAGACATTCATACCATACATAGGGTTCGGCTCCCAGTTAGAGTTCCTGACCACAGCCTCTTGCTAATACAGAACCTGGGAGACAGCAGGTGATGCCCCAAACCACTGGGTTCTAGTCACCCACATGGGCAAGTTAGATTGAGTTCTTGGCTCATGGCCCAGCATCAGCTCTGACTGACTCTCGCAGGCTTTTGGGGAATGAACCAGTGGATAGGAGTAAACATGCAATCTCCCTCTCTCCTTCCCAAACAAGCAAAATAATAATAAAATAATCTAAGTGCATATATATTGTCATATAGGTCCAACACGTTTGCTGCTTTTCCTGTCTTCTGTTTTGCACAACACCACTTGCTCCACAAGCACTCGAAGGAACATCCTCTTTCATAGGGAACCATAGGTCTTTCACTAGGAACCAAGACCTCTATCTTCTCATTAATTCTTCCAATATCAGCTATAAGTATTGGTGTCTCTGTCATTCTCCCTATCACCCAAATAACCATGAAAATAAACAAATGTACATGTTTTATGCTAATGTTGTCTCCCTACACTCATGAAAGGAAGTTTTACATTCATGTATAAGCATCTTCTAAGAAACTTGTTAAACCTACAGATTTCTAGAATCTGTCCACAGAGAAGGAGACTTGTTTGGTCATTAAATTGGACCCAGGAACATGTGTCTGTAACACATTGCAGAAAAATTTAATTGCAGAAAAATTTAATTCAAGTTGTTTTCAGATCTAAGAAACATTGCACCCAGTGGGGCAACAAAAATAGTATAATGGCCTTCATCATCTTGAAAACTTTGTAGCTACTGTCCATTATCTACCTTCTTGCTTCTCTTATGGTAAGTTTCTTCCTTACAGCTGTGTTCCTAAGAAATCTTTCTACCCTCTGCTTTATGGCAGCACCTCAGGGCAGGCCATAAAGGTACAGCTGGTAGCTACTGCATTGATATAACTGCTCTAGGATCTAAGGATATACGTGTTCATTTACAACTAGGCTTTGAACTTCCTCCAGGTCACCCTCTCTGAGACATAATAGCTCAAATAGGGACTTCAGAATATCTCAGAAGCGCATGTCTTTTCTTCTATTACTGATATTCAAACTTCAGTTCCATTTTATCATCAGTATTATGATATAGTAAATCGTATTTGTCAGAGATTTTTAGAGGATCATTTTAGGAACATTATTTTTAATAGGTTTGGGTTTAGAGAAGAATTAGATTGACAGAAAAATTGAACAGAAAATACGGAGATCCCTTCTATGTCTTCTTCCAATTTTCCCTTCCTTGCTCCTACCACCAATGTCCCCTGTTATTAACATCTTCCATGATGGTGGCACATTTGTTAAAATTGATGAAACAATGATGAGTTACTATTAGCTAAAGCCCATGCTGTTATATTAGGGCTCCCTTTTTGTGTTGTATATTTCTATTGTTTTTTTTTAACTTTTATTTAATGAATATAAATTTCTAAAGTACAGCTTATGGATTACAATGGCTTCCCCCCATAACGTCCCTCCCACCCACAACCCTCACCTTTCCCACTCCCGCTCCCTCTCCCATTCCATTCACATCAAGATTCATTTTCAATTTTCTTTATATACAGAAGATCAGTTTAGCATATTTTTTATTTTATTTTTTGACAGGCAGAGTGGACAGTGAGAGAGAGAGACAGAGAGAAAGGTCTTCCTTTGCCATTGGTTCACCCTCCAATGGCCACCGTGGCCGGCACACTGCGCTGATCCGATGGTGGGAGCCAGGTGCTTCTCCTGGTCTCCCATGGGGTGCAGGGCCCAAGTACTTGGGCCATCTTCCACTGCACTCCCTGGCCACAGCAGAGAGCTGGCCTGGAAGAGGGGCAACCGAGACAGAATCAGGCACCCTGACCGGGACTAGAACCCGGTGTGCCAGCGTCACAAGGCAGAGGATTAGCCTAGTGAGCCGCGGTGCCAGCCCCAGTTTAGCATATATTAAATAAAGGTTTCAACAGTTTGCACCCACATAGAAACACAAAGTGAAAAATACTGTTTGAGTACTAGTTATAGCATTAAATCACATTGAACAACACATTAAGGACAGAGATCCTACATGAAAAAGTGCACAGTGACTCCTGTTGTTGACTTAACAATTGACACTCTTGTTTATGGCATCAGTAATCACCCTAGGCTCTTGTCATGAGTTGCCAAGGCTATGGAAGCCTTTTGAGTTCGCCAACTCCGATCTTATTTAGACAAGGTCATAGTCAAAGTGGAAGTTCTCTCCTCCCTTCAGAGAAAGGTACCTCCTTCTTTGATGACCTGTTCTTTCCATTGGGATCTCACTCGTGGAGATCTTTCATTTAGGTCATTTTTTTTTTTTTTTTGCCAGAGTGTCTTGGTTTTCCATGCCTGAAATACTCTCATGGGCTTTTCAGCCAGATCTGCATGCCTTAAGGGCTGATTCTGAGGCCAGAGTGCTGTTTAGGTCATCTGCCATTCTATGAGTCTGCTGTGTATCTCACTTCCCATGTTGGATCGTTCTCTCCCTTTTTTATTCTATCAGTTAGTATTAGCAGGTACTAGACTTGTTTATGTGATCCCTTTGGTTCTTAGTCCTATCATTATGATCAATTGTGAACAGAAATTGATCACTTGGACTAGTGAGATGGCATTGGTACATGCCACCTTGATGGGATTGAATTGGAATCCCCTGGTATGTTTCTAACTCTACCGTTTGGGGCAAGTCAGCTTGAGCATGTCCCAAATTGCACATGTCTTCCCTCTCTTATTCCCACTCTTATATTTAACAGTGATCACTTTTCAGTTAAGTTTCAACACTTGAGAATAACTGTGTATTGATTACAGAATTAAATCAAAAACATTTAGTAGAACAAAGAAAAAAATACTAAGAGGGATAACGTATTAAGTTGTTCATCAGCAGTCAGGGCAAGGGCTGATAAAGTCACCATTTCTCATAGTGTTCATTTCACTTTAACAGGTTTCCTTTTTGTTGCTCGGTTAGTTGTCACCGATCAGGGAGAATATATGATATTTGTCCCTTTGGGACTGGCTTATTTCACTCAGCATAATGTTTTCCAGATTCCTAACAGGGATCACTTTTCAGTTAAAATTTAAACACCTAAGAATAATTGTGTGTTAATTACAGAGTTCAACCAATAGTACTAGACCAAAAGAAATACTAAGGTGGATAAAGTATTACATTGTACATCAACAGACAGGACAAGAGCTGATCTAGTCACTGTTTCTCATAGTGTCCATTTCACTTCATCAGGTTTCCCTTTTGGTGCTCAGTTAGTTGTCGCCGATCAGGGAGAGTATATGATATTTGTCCCTTTGGGACTGGCTTAATTCACTCAGCATAATGTTTTCCAGATTCCTCCATCTTGTTGCAAATGACCAGGTTTCATTGTTTTTGACTGCTGTATAGTATTCTGTAGAGTACATGTTCCATAATTTCTTTATCCAGTCTACCGTTGATGGGCATTTGGGTTGGTTCCAGGTCTTAGCTATTGTGAATTGAGCTGCAACAAACATTAATGAGCAGACAGCTTTTTTGTTTGCCAATTTAATTTCCTTTGGGTAAATTCCAAGGAGTGGGATGGCTTGTTGAATGGTAGGGTTATATTCAGGTTTCTGAGGAATCTCCAGACTGACTTCCATAGTGGCTTGACCAGTTTGCATTCCCACCAGCAGTGGGTTAGTGTCCCTTTTTCCCCACATCCTCTCCAGCATCTATTGTTGGTAGATTTCTGAATGTGAGCCATTCTAACCGGGGTGAGGTAAAACCTCATTGTGGTTTTGATTTGCATTTCCCTGATTGCTAGTGATCTTGAACATTTTTTCATGTGTCTGTTGGCCCTTTGGATATCCTCTTTTGAAAAATGTGTATTGAGGTCCTTGGCTCTTCTCTTAAGTGGGTTGTTTGTTTTGATGTTGTGGAGTTTCTTGATTTCTTTGTAGATTCTGGTTACCAACCCTTTATCTGTTGTATAATTTGCAAATATTTTTTCCCATTCTGTCGGTTGCCTCTTCACTTTCCTAACTTTCTTTTGCCGTACAAAAACTTCTCAATTTGATGCAATCCCAAATGTTAATTTTGGCTTTGACTGCCTGTGCTTCTGGGGTCTTTTCCAATAAGGCTTTGCCAGTACCTATATCTTTCAGGGTTTCTCCAATGCTAATAATTTGATGGTGTTGGGTCGTAGATTTAAGTCTAATCCATGTTGAGTGAATTTTTGTGTAAGGTGTAAGGTAGGGGTCTTGCTTCATGATTCTGCACATGGAAGTCCAATTTTCCCAGCACCATTTATTGAATAGACTGTCCTTACCCCAGGGATTGTTTTTGGATCCTTGATCAAATATAAATTGGTTGTAGATGTTTGGATTGATTTCTGGTGTTTCTATTCTGTTCCAATGGTCTATCCATCTGTTTCTGTACCAGTACCATGCTGTTTTGATAACAACTGTCCTGTAGTATGTCCTGAAATCTGGTATTGTGATGACAAAGCCATAATGTCATGTATCTATTAATAGATCATACAGAATCTTTTCATTGCTGGAAAAATCCCCTATTTCTCCTTCCCCCTCTCCCTTGAACTCTTGGCAACCATGGATCTTTTTACTGTCTCTATAGTTTTTCCTTTACCAGAATGAGAAATAGTTACAAATATAAAACATACAATCTATTCAGATTGGCTCCCTATGCTTAGCAGCATGGAAATTACATAGGTTCCTTTATGTTCTCTCATGGCTTGAAAGCTCATTTATATATACTGTTAAGCAATATTCCTTTGGATAGGTTCACCAGTTTATCAATTCAAGTGCTCAGTTTGGGAAAATTCTGAATAAAATTGCTGTAAATATTCATATGCTGGTTTTGCATGGATGTAATTTTCAACTCCTACCAGTGGTTATAATTAAGAATATGATTCCTGGATTATTTAATAAACTGTGTCATTCTGCCTTCACGCGAACAATGAAGGACTGTCCTGGTATGCCACATCCTTGTCAGCATTTGATATTGTCAATATTTTGAATTTTAGGCCTTCTAACAAATAGGTATGTAGTGGTGTCTGGGTGTTTTATTTTCCAAGTCTACAACAACACGTGGTATGGAGTATCTTTTCATGTACTGCCTTGCCATCCATATATCTGCTTTGGTGAGGTCTCCTTGAAAATCTTTTGTCCATTTATTACTTAAGATTTTTTTTTCTTATTGAGTTTAGATGTCAATCTTTCATCAAATATATGTTTTGCAAATACTTTTTCCCACCCTATGGCTTGTCTTGATTGTTTCCCTTAAGCATGACTTTCACAGATCAGATAGTTTAAATTTTAATGAAGTCCAACTTACCAATTTTTTTCTTTCATGGATCACACCTTTAATGTTAAATTTAAAAGCTCATTGCCCAACCCAAGGTCACTTAGATATTCTATATTATCTAGAAGTTTTATAGTCTTGTGTTTTACATGTAAGTGTAGGATCCATTTGAAGTTAATGTTTGTGAAAGGTATAACATCCATTTGGGCCTATCATCATTTTTTGCAAATGGATGTCCAATTGTCCCAGCTCCACTTGTTGAAAGGACTGTCCCTTTTCCATTGTATTGTCTTTGCATCTAAATTAAAGATCAGTTGACTATATTTGTGAGGACTTACTCCTTGGCTTTCCATTTCATTCCATTGATTGATTTGTCTATTTTTAATTAGGTTTTTCTAGGTTTCTTCAATGAAATATTTCTCCTGGATTTTTTTTTTAAAGATTTATTTGCTTGTTTGTTTGAAAGTCTGAGTGATAGACAGACAGACAGAGAGATCTTTCAACCGCTGGCTCACTTCCCAATTGCCCACAATAGTTGGAGCACGGCCAGGCCAAAGGCAGAAGCCAGGAGCTCTTACCTGGGTGTCAGGGATCCAAGTCATTGGGGCACCACCCACGGCATTCCTGAGAGCACTAGCACTGGGCCAGAAGTGGAACAGCTGGGACTCAAGGTAGTAGTCGTGGCACTTTAACCTACTGTGCCACAACACTGGCCTCCTGTTTCTCTATTTTTCCCCAACATTAGGCTGCTTTCATTAGTGTAGCTTTGTAGGAAGTCTCCAAGTGTCAGTTCTCCAAGTATGCTTTCCTTAGCATCGTGTTGGCTTTTCTTGATTCTCTATATAAACTATGCTGATAGGCACAAAATAATTTGCTGCAATTTTAATTAGAGTTGTGTTGTAGCTATAGATCAAGTATTAACATATTATATCTTTCTATTAATGAACATGGAATAGCTCTCAATAATCCAGATCTTACTTATTTATTCAGAGTTTTAGATTTTCTCCTAGAGATCTTATACAGTCTTTATTAAATTTATACCTCAGTATTTGATTTTTGATGCTAAGACAAATGGTATTGTGCTTTTAATTTCAAAGTTCAATTGTACCTTATTGATAAATAAGAAAGCAAATAACTGTTGTATATGCACTTGTATTCTGCAAACTTGCTATGTCTTATTAGTTTCAGATTTTTAAATTTATTTTTGAGATTTTCTATGTAGACAATCATGTCACCTCATATGTGAACAAAGAGTTTTATTTCCTCCTTCCTAATCTACACACCTTTAATTTCCTTTGCATTTCTTATTTTATTAGTTAATAATTTCAATATGATGTTAAACAGAACTGACAAGAGGGAATATCCTTGCCTTGTTCCTGACCTTAGGGGTCTAAAATCTAATTTTTCACCATTAAATATATCAGTTGTAGGATTATTGCATATGTTCTTTATCAAGATAAGGAAGTCTTCCCCTATTTCTGGTTTACTGAGAGCTTTTATCACAAGTGGGAGTTGGATTTTGTCGAATGGTTTTTCTGAATTTCTTGATATAATAATGATTTTTTCTATTAGTCTGTTGATATAGTATATTAATTAATATGAAAATGTTAAGACATGTTTTTAGATGTAGTTTACCATACTCAGTGTAACATTTGTTGTAAATACATTACTTTGGGCATTTTCTTGAACCAAACAAAAATCTGCAGATCTAAGGAAAAATGTGAGGAGAATTTAGGGTGGAGAGCAAAATAGGCCATGGTTCCTGGAGAACGCACTGCTTTAGGAATGTGTCTTCCTTTATCTTGAACAAAGGAAGCCTTCTAAAAATATAGCATTTATTTGATTAGGAGAGGGAGAGGGAGAGGGGGAGGGAGAAGGAGGGGGAGGGTTCTCATCTACTGGTTCATTCCCCAAATGCCTACAACCAGACTGAAGCTGAGGCTAGAATTCAGTCCACAGCTCTCACATGGATGGCAGGGATCCAGCCACCTGAGTCATCATGACTGTCTGCCAGGATCCACATCAGCAAGAAGCAGGAACTGGGAGTGCAGCTGGGATTCAAATCCACATATCTGACATGGGAGGCAGCGAGAGCATCTTAACCACTAGGCCAAACACCTGCCCTGGAAGACTTGTTTTAAATGAGCCAGCGCAGTTGCCGTCTGTCCTCCACCATTTGCTGAAGAAAGAAAAGAAGAAAGACCTCAGTCTGTGTCCTGTGGTTTTTTATTCTTTCCTTCTTCAGAACTGAAATTTCAGCTTTGGTCCCCAGTCTTTATAGTTTGCAAGTTATCAGAATAAAAATGAAAACATTGGAGCAGGTGTGTGGTGCGATGGGTAAGATGCCACTTGGGATGTACACATCCTGTGTTGAAATGCCATGGTTCAAGTTCCAGCTCTACTTTGAATTCCAGTTTCTTACATCTTGGGAAGTAGCAGTGATGGCCCAGGTATTTGGCTCCCTGCCACCCACATTGGAGACCTGCATTGAATTCCAAGCTCCTGGTTTTGACCTAGTCCAACCCCAGCTGTTGCAGGTCATTTGGGGAGTGAGTCAGTAGATGGATGGTCTCTGGCTCTGTTTCTCTATCTCTGCCTTTCAAATAATTTAAAAACTTGACTAATTAAGAAACCTGAAACAAAATTTTCCAACCAAGATGTTGCCTTTGAAATTTTAGGATGATCTATGAAGGACAGAGCAGGGTGTGAAGAGGGGACACTATAAAAGAATGCTCTTGCTTCATCCACTTCTTTGGAAAACTAGGACCTCATATGGTCAACCAGAGGAATAAAACATACAAGATCACTTTTATATTTGAAACTAGTAGTGTAGGTCATGCACTCATTTTGAATTAAAGATGATTTTCCCTAAGAAAAGACAACCTGGTAATTTTAATTGTACTGCATTTGTGACCTTAAACATATGCTTTAAATTATGTTAAAAATTGTGAGTTATAAATGGACATGAAACTAAGATTGCATCCTCATGTTGCTGGCAGCTTCTATGTGGAGAAGAAATTAAATGGGAACTACCTGGCAGGAGAAAAACTACTCAACATCAAGGGCTGAACCAGGCATTCCATACAATAAACATATTATGAGATCAGGAAAGTGAAATCAGAGCAGACTGAAGCAGGGCAGACAGACTTTAAGAAATGGTAGTTGACTGGGGCTTGGAAGAGTAGCTTTTTGGGTGGGTAAAAAAGGTATCCATTAGCTTCAAGAGAAGGACAAGACTGAGGTGGGTTGTGATTCTCTCATGCTGCTCCTGACACGTTCTTGCTGCTGTCTCACAAATGACTCCTTTGGGGTACACATTCCTGGTGGTGTCACTGTCATTCAAGTTTCTAATACCTCTCTTACACTGTCACCGACTCACCAACTGCTTCTCAGCCCTAATCTCTATCCTCATTCAGGATGAATTCAATGTACAGGTGAACAATCTAGAAGTGAGGGACGTTGTCTCAGGGCCATCAGCCTTGTCCTTGTTTTCTACCCCATGTCAGCCAGAGACTCCATGGTTACAACTTGCTGTGCTATAAATTAAAAGCATCTTCTTTCTCCTTGCAATATCCCTACTTTGGAACTCCCTTGCAGAAGTACTCCTTGTGTAACTCAGCTTTAAATTCATAACAGCTACTTTTTTCACTGTTCTGCTTTCCATGTGATCATTCTCGGATTCACTCACACAGCTTGGGTTCCATGACCCAGTGTCACAATCATATTCTTGCAAAGCCTTGGTAATCACCCATCTTCCCTCTCTGTGCATCAGAGCAGCTTGATGTAGTTAAAGAAAAAGCAGAAAACAAAAGAGATTACTAAACAACTGACATTTACAATCACCCTGCCTTTGTCATGCCTGGAAAATCATTAGAAGGCTTACCAAACTCTCTTTGTGGAGGGTTTAAAGCATGCTTGCCCCTCATGCTCTCAGGGCCTGCAGGACAGAGTACAAATAGAGATCAACAGACTCCATGTCTAAAAATCACAATGTGTAAGTCCAAGGAACAAACTTTTAAATAAAATATAGTCTATCCTCTTACCTTGACAAATACACATTCACAATGACCTGAGAGGCCAGGTTTCAATTTAATTTGGACACAGAATTCTGTTAGAGATGGCAAAATGGAAAAAAAAAAAAAAAAAAAGAACAAAGACCCAAACAAAAACCCCTGCGGATGGCCTGCTCTTTTCTCAACATCAGCTTTCTCTCTCATGGCAAGGAGCTTGAACAGGTGGACACCAAGGTTAACACATCTATCTATCTGGCTCAGAACAGTCACCCCTGGGTGTCTCCTGGGGGCTCAAGGGACACAGAATCCACAGCTTGGGATGATATCAGCAGAGCAGATTTAGGAAAAAAATCTCCAAATGGACCTATGAAGCAGCCATGGGATATTTTGGTGGGGAGTTGTCACATACCAGCAACCCAAAGCTGGGCTAGAAGAGCAGGGTAGTCTCTGAGTATACACACTTCTGTAGTCCCATGACTAAGGAAAGTGGCTATCTAGCAAAGAGCCCGAGTAAGGACCCGTATAGCATGGGGCAGAAGGTATAGCCTCCTCTTGGGAAGCCAATAAAATGAGCTAAGCCAATAAGGAAGACTTATTGCAAACTTGTTGCAAACTTACAGATAGTTAAAAGGAAAATACCTTGCAGAGAGTTGATACAGTGCATTATGGTTACACAGTGTGAAGCCTGATACATAAACCAGTTCTCCTCTGGTCCAGAGAAGGGAGAAGATTTGACAGCCACTCTGAGATTCTTAGGAGCCTGTGCTCAAGAAGCCATGTTTTGGGACCTCACGTAGTATTAACCAAAGTCAACAGGACCACTTCCCATCAGATCTCTCCAGCCTTGTCCATCCCAGGGCTGTTGAAGTTTTGGTCAACAATGGAACTGCTCTATTCATGGCAACATTCAGAGAGAGAGAGGCATTGGAAGTAGGGACTAGTGAGAGAACATGATGAGCAGCAAACAGGGCGGAGCAGCAAAAACAGTCACGGAGCACTCGGGAACCATTGCCAGGGGAAGAGCCAATTCTTTCAGGCATTTAGACTAAGTGAGACAGCAGGTTATACAAGAGACTGGAAACAATGGGGCCCTTTCTATTGGCTTCAGGTTGTAACAGAGCCCTTCTAGGGCTTAACCGTTTCAGACCAGAGGCATGCATGGCTGCACACGTTTTGGGTAGGCAGGGTGAAGAGATGACATTAGTTGGTTAGAGGAACTACCACATAGAATAGCTGTGCCAGCTAAGTTTTCCCCAGGAAAGAGAAGATCCAGATTAACAGTTTTTGATGTCTACCTTGTGTTATACATTGCAGCATGACATTTATTTCCCCCAAAAAGCCAGTGAGATAGGTGTTAATGCCATCTGGAGGTCCAGACAGGTGAGAAACTTGCCCAAAGAAACATGGCAAGTAAATGTGGATGCTGGCCGATGCTGGTCTCCTCTGCTTTGCTACTTTCTGTTTATAGATTTTACTTGCCTAAGAAGAGGGTCTCCCGGCACCCACCTTCTCAGCAAAGGTTATCTCATAAAGAAATTCTTGTACTCAGTGTAAATAGCAGTGCTCTTATGCCCTTGACTCCCTCATCTATTTTCATAGTTCTAGATATTAAATTACATTCTATTATCTGTATGTCTGATGATATTGGTCTTTTGGGGGCAAAGAGGTATTAGAAGTTGCCACAAAAGAGACTTGTATATTAAACTGGTGTGTCAAATCTCTAAGACAGTGTTGTTTCCATGTGAATGTTAGCAAGTAATATCTGAAGGTAAAATAGAATACAATTATATTTTAAGTATCTATATGTTTTTTTCAAAACACCATTTGTATCCTCCTTTAATATTTCATTTCTTGCTATTGGAGCAGCTTCTTCATTGTGTTACCATATCTCAAATCTTATAGCCAGTCTCTGTCTGAAGCAGATATTATCTGAAAATCTGCAGGTAGCAATCGTGGCGATTGCTGGTGAACAGAAATCTAAGTTATGATGGAAAGATAATGGTCATTTCAATTGCTTTAAAAAAGCACACACTTCATTGTCCTATGCATAAAAAGTGAAGGTAATGCAAGCCCAATTCTATTTGGCCACAGTTGGCACAAACAGAGCCATCCCAGTATCCCTTTGGGTGAGAAGTAACATGGATATTATTTGGAAGAACTTGGTCATGAACTCCCTTATTTATGATCACATTCAGAAAGCCATGAACTTTTCCCACTTGCCATCATATTTTAATTCACTGCCTCACTTGTGAGCACACATATAAATCAGTGTGCATCTTTCAAAGATAAATCTCACACCAAATCCAGAGTGAACCAGTGCATCCTGTTTTATAGAACCTATGTGACATGACTGCAAAGAGCATTTTTGATTAATCAGAACTAAGATTTTAATAAAGAAACAGCAGGTGGGCTAACCACAAAATTAAAACTCCCAACCGTCTCAGAGTAATAAAGTCATAAATATAAAAGTGCTGAAAATACCTCATTTGCATCTTTGAATAATGTTCCTGTTTAGCAGAGACAGGACCCTGGGTTGACCAGCAGAGGGCGGGCGCCCGTGGATGCCGTCACTTTCTGGCACAGTCTTGTCGCAGTATCTCTGTCAATCTTTCACTGCGTAATGGAGCAGGGGCTGTGCAGTAATTAATTACCATCTGCAGTGAGTTTTCACCAGCGATTTTTACATCCAGTTGTTCCGTTGCAATCTCGCGCTGCATTTCAGCACACCCTGGAGAACAAAATCGTGCCTTTGCTTTCCTAATCAGGTTTGATCAATTCAAGGATTTTTTTCCCCCACCCAGAAACTATGTTAGTTTATCCCTAGGATTCCCTATTAGCAGGTAAAATTTTAGGGCCTTTTTTAATTATTATTTTAACAAAACAGATCAAGGTTTGAAGACGAACTCTGCCGTCTAATGGCTGTGTGACCTTATATTGGTGTCTTAAATTGCTCTAGTTATATAAACTAGGACTATTTTTTATAGTAAAATATAAATAATAATACCAGGCCTGTGCTGTGGCATAGCAGCTGGGGCCACTTCCTGCAATGCCAGTATTCCATATAAGTGTTAGTTGGAGTCCTGGCTGCTCCACTTCCCATCCAGCTCTCTGCTGCAGCATGGGAAAGCAGTAGAAGATGGGCCAAGTCCTTGGGCCCCTGCACCTGCATGGGAGACCTGAAGGAGACTCCTGGCTCCTGGCTTCAGATCAGCCCAGCTCCAGCCATTGCAGCAATTTGGGGAGTGGACCAGTGGACGGAGGACTGACCTCTCTCTCTCTGTCTCTGCCTCTCTGTGGCTCTGCCTTTCAAATAAATAAATACATCTTTGAAAAATAAAAATAAATAAATAATAATACTGTATCACAAGGATGTGATGAGATTTAAAGATCTTAACAATCCATGAAGTGTGTACTTCCAGATTGTCATCTTTGCTAGCTTACATGGACTCAGAACACAGCATCCTACAAATTTACCTGGGAATTTTTGAGCACCGTAACCGTGAGCAACAGTAACTACGTCTACGCAAGCTGCTGAATCGAGAGTCCCATCTGTCGTTTTCATGACTGTAAACTGAGCAAAAGAATGTTAGCAAATACACTTTATAGTTCACAAAATGCTCTCAAGTGTATTATTTTATTTATTCTTCAGCTCTTTAGCCAGGCAGGATAGCAACTAGGATCCTCCATTTACTATGAAGAAATTGAGCCTCAGAAGAATATAACAAGGAGAATAAGTGACGAACATGGAACTTGACCACCTTCCAGTTGGAGAGCCACTCCAGGGCGCTTTCAACACACAGTCTTGTACCTCGGAGAGTCACACAGTCCCTCTCTTGGTCTCAGCCTCTGCATTGGCAACCAAGAGAATTAGACCAAATTATCTCAAGTTCCCTTCCTGCCTTGAAATTTCCAGAGGTGCTAGTGTGATTTTCATGAAAGGAGTGATTCTAACATCAGTGGGGAGTTACTCAATATTCGCAGTCTCTGTATCATTCTTAGAGAACGAGGCTTCATAAGTCAGATACACTGAAGAGGCTTCCTGGAGGAAACAGAGGTGAAGGAAAAGACGGTCAAGTCCCACGGGGCCCTGGACCAGGTAACTACTAAACAACAACAACAAGGATCTAATTCCCATCTCCCAACACCCATTAAATATCACCTACTATCATTTAGATATCACTCCACAAACTGTACACTATTATACAATTCTCTCTATCAAACATCTTTCAAAATCAATAAACTATCGCACACCAAATGAACCTGGTCTTCCCCATTGCCATCCAAATATCACTTCCTAAACCCAAGCCCAAGAAATTCCAATAATACCAATACTCACAAACATCTATGTGCTTTCCATATGCCAGAACTGCCTTAAAGCTTTAAGTCATAGTTTCACACACACACACGCACACACACACACCCCTTAAGAAGTAATTACTTTTACTACCCATGTCTTTATAACTAAATAATTTTCTAACAATTTCATCTCCATCTCTCCTTCAGCATTTCTGTGTTCAGGCTTTCATCATATATTTCCTGGTTCCTATAATACTCTTTTCACTGATATTTATTTTTCTACATATTGTCTATCAACATATCAGTCTACAAGCAACTGAAGTGATTTTTTTAACTTTTATTTAATAAATATAAATTTCCAAAGTACAGCTTATGGATTACAGTGGCTTCCCCCCTCCCCATAACTTCCCTCCCACCTGCAACCATCCCCTCTCCTGTTCTCTCTCCCATTCCATTCACATCAAGATTCATTTTCAATTCTCTTTATATACAGTAGATCAATTTAGTATATATTAAGTAAAGATTTCAACAGTTTGCACCCACACAGAAACACAAAGTGTAAAGTATTGCTTGAGTACTAGTTATAGCATTACTTCACATTGTACAGCACATTAAGGACAGAGATCCTACATGGGGAGTAAGTGCACAGTGACTCCTGTTGTTGATTTAACAATTGACACTCTTGTTTATGGCATCAGTAATCACCCTAGGCTTTGTCATGAGTTGTCAAGGCTATGGAAACCTTTGGAGTTCGCCAACACTGATCTTATTTAGACAAGGTCATAGTCAAAGTGGAAGTTCTCTCCTCCCATCAGAGAAAGGTACCTCCTTCTTTGATTACCTGTTCTTTCCACTGGGATCTCACTTTCAGAGATCTTTCATTCAGGTTTTTTTTTGTTTGTTTGCCAGAGTGTCTTGGCTTTCCATGCCTAAAATACTCTCATGGGCTCTTCAGCCAGATCCAAATGCCTTAAGGGCTGATTCTGAGGCCAGAGTGCTGCTTAGGACATCTGCTATTCTATGAGTCTGCTGTGTATCCCACTTCCCATGTTGGATCGTTCTCTCCTTTTTAATTCTTTCAGATAGTATTAGCAGACACTAGTCTTTTTTTGTGATCCCTTTGACTCTTAATCCTATCATTATGATCAATTGTGAACTGAAACTGATCACTTTGATTAGTGAGATGGCATTGGTACATACCACTTTGATGGGATTGAATTGGAATCCCCTGGCACGTTTCTAACTCTGCCGTTTGGGGCAAGTCAGCTTGAGCATGTCCCAAATTGCACATCTCTTCCCTCTCTTATTCCCACTCTTATATTTAACAGGAATCACTTTTCAGTTAAATATAAACACCTAAGAATAATTGTGTGTTAATTAAAGAGTTCAACCAATAGTATTAAGTAGAACAACAACAACAAAAATACTAAAAGGGATAAAGTATTAAGTTGTTCATTGACAGTCAGGACAAGGGCTGATGAAGTCACTGTTTCTCATAGTGTCCATTTCACTTCAACAGGTTTCCTTTTTGGTCCTCAGTCAGTTGTCACCAATCAGGGAGAACATATGGTATTTGTCCCTTTGGGACTGGCTTATTTCACTCAGCATAATGTTTTCCAGATTCCTCCATTTTGTTGCAAATGACCGGATTTCATTGTTTTTTTTTTTTTTAACTGCTGTATAGTATTCTATAGAGTACATGTCCCATAATTTCTTTATCCAGTCTACTGTTGATGGGCATTTAGGTTGATTCCAGGTCTTAGCTATTGTGAATTGAGTGGCAATAAACATTAATGTGCAGACAGCTTTTTTATTTGCCAATTTAATTTCCTTTGGGTAAATTCCAAGGAGTGGGATGGCTGGGTTGTATGGTAGGGTTATATTCAGGTTTCTGAGGAATCTCCAAACTGTCTTCCTTAGTGGCTTTAAAGAAACTCTTTTATTCATTTATTTGAAAGGCAACATTCCAACGAGAGAGAGAGAGAGAGAGAGAGAGAGATATCTTCCATCTTCTGATTCACTTCCCCAAATGACAACAGAAAAAGGAGCCAAGAGCTCCATCCGGATCTCCCACGTTGGAATCAGGGTCCTAAGCACTTGGTTCATCTTCCTCTGCCTTCCGCAGGCACACTGGCAGAGAGCTGATTCGGAAGTGGAGCAGCTTGGCAAGTGGTTGCTTAATCCACTGCACCACAGCTCCAGACCCTGGCATGGTCTTTTTTTAATTTTATTTATTTATTTATTTATTTTTGCCAGGCAGAGTTAGAAAGTGAGAGAGAGAGAGACAAAGAGAAAGGTCGTCCTTCCGTTGGCTCACCCCCCAAATGGCTGCTACGGCCGGCATGCTATGCTGATCAGAAGCCAGGAGCCAGGTGCTTCCTCCTGATCTCCCATAGGGGTGCAGGGCCCAAGCACTGCCTTCCCGGACCACAGCAGAGAGCTGGACTGGAAGAGGGGCAACCGGGACAGAACTGGTGTGCCGGCGCCACAGGCGGAAGATTAGCCTAGTGAGCCGCGGTGCCGGCTGCCTGGTGTGGTCTTTTAAAACATGAATTTAATCAGGTCATTCTTGTGTTCTAATTCTTCACCAGATTTCCATTGCACTTAGAATGCAAGTTGCCTTGTTATCTGGATGCAAGCTATCCTTGTGGTTCCCTATAGATCTCCTGCCCCTTCCTTCTTCTGTCATGATGCATTAAAGAAGTTATCTCCCTAGCTTCTCTGAACCAAGAATTTTCCGAGTCTGACATCTTATCTTATGGGGTCCTCTAACAAGAATTCTGCTTTCTCTACCCTTCTCTGGGTTACTCCTATAGATGGTTCAGAGTTAATGTCCCCTCTGCAGAGGGCTTCCTGCGACTACCTATCATCAGGTAGGACATGCTGTTCAACCCAGGGCCCTGCTCATTCATTACGATTAATGTTATTGTTAGTCATGCCCTTAGGTGCGTTTGTGTGTATGTGTGTGTGTGTGTGTGTGTTTTCTTCCATGAGAAAATTAGTGTCTGTTTGCTTACTGTTATGGTCCAGAATTTTGCATAGTTTTTGTTTGCGGAGAATAGAAATGAATTAAATCACAAAGCCAAGGACTCATCTTTTTCATTCTTTATTAAACTCCTATTCTTTTCTCTCTGATTTATTCTCTTGAAAATGGTGAAACCTTTCAAAACAAATGATTTCTTACACCAAAAAAGAACACATGGAGTTATAATTTAAATAAAAGTAAACAATGACTAAAAACTACTCAAGGATAACGAAAAATAAGCAGGAACTCCATCTTTATTATGTAATTTTTCACTCTCTTTTTTTTCTTTTTTATTTGAAAAAGAGTCAGATATCTTCTGTCCTCTAATTCATTCTCCAAATGTCTGCACAGCCAGGCCTGGACAAGGTCAAAGCCAGGAGCCCAGAACTTTATCTGGATTTCCTGTGTGGGTGGCAAGGACCCCAGAACTTAAGCCATCATCCGCTGCTTCACAGGATGTGCGTTGGTAAGAAGCTAGATCAGAAGTAGAGGAGTTGGAACTTGAGCCAAGTACTCTGATACAGGATGCATGCATCCCAAGTGACTTCACCCCTGAATCAAGTGCCTATCCTAGGGGCCGTTGCTGTGGCACAGCCGGTTAATGCCCTGGCCTGAAGTGCCGGCATACCATATGGGTGCTGGTTCTAGTGCCGGCTGCTCCACTTCCGAACCAGCTCTCTGCTAAGGCCTGGGAAAGCAGTAGAAGATGGCCTAAGTCCTTGGGCCCCTGCACCCATGTGGGAGTCCTGGAAGAGACTCCTGGCTCCTGGCTCCTGGCTCCTAGCTTTGGATCGGGGCAGCTCTGGCCATTGCAGCCATCTGGGGAGTGAACCAGTGGATGGAAGACCTCTCTCTCTGTCTCTACCTCTTTCTGTAACTCTGTCTTTCAAATAAGTAAAATAAATCTTAAAAAAATGCCTACCCTAGATTTTCGCTTTCATTTCATCATATAAAATATACTACCAGATGTTACTATTGCAGATATCCCGGATCTAACTCATAAAGAACTTATGGAAAAATAACTGGGGAGGGGAGCTAGCATCCATCCAACAATTGGGTGTAGGGTTGCAAAAATAAATGAGACAGAACATGGACAACTTCACCTGAAGAGTGCTCCCTGCATTGCTCTGGCCAGCACTTTTTATTAGAGTGTTCCAGCAAGTCTACAAACTAGCAAGCACATAGGCACAGCTGATGCACAGCTTTAGGTGGGAAAGGAATCTGGTCTGGTGATCCATGACAGAGAATAGAACGGTAGTGTAAATCTTCAAAGACAGGTCCCTTCAAATGCTCATGCAAGTTTACAAATTCCCCAAAACGCCCCAGGTAACAAGTAGCCCCTGCTGCTTCTGCCACCTCATTCCGACAGGAGGGTGTGTACTGTCTAGCTGCATGCATAGGCAAATACTGTACTGGGGCCACACCTCTTAAGTTCAGGGGAGCGTGCCCCCTGAGACACACTTAGGCAGCATCCTCTACAATTAGGAAGGTACTTGGGGATGAAATTGAGAAAATGCTGGGCCCAACATTTAACTAGAGGGGCCATATGATAGGTTGTAGATAGGCCATATGTAGGTTGTAAAATCTTAATTATATGGATGAAACAGATAGTGACACGTTATCCCAATTCCTGAATAATAGAATTAATAGACAACCACCACAACCAATAGCTTTGAAACTTGAAAGAATTACGTATCACACTTAAGCAAAGTACAATAACAAAGTTAGAAACAGAGACATGCTTCAGAGATTTTATATGACCTGTAAGACCTTGGCACGAGTACATTAAGGGGAATGAAGCCACTGGCTTTCATCATTTAGTTTTTGAGTCAGATGCCCTTCAAACTTTCATAGGTGTGATAGATTCAACACACATTTATGGCAACATTTTAATTTTTTACTGACCAGTGCACAGTATTTTAGTTTATATTTTACTATCAACTATATTTTTCTTCTTATTTTCCTGGATTCCTGAGCTTCCTTGCTGTTTATTAGATGATTATAAGGCTCTTGAAATATCTCACTGCCCTCCCAACTCCACCGCTCAGAATATCTGGGTTGTCCCAGGAAGATGGGTCTCTGTTCTCTGCCCTAGTGGTGACCCACTTGACCTGTCCTTCTAAGGGCCTCGTTCTCACCTCCCATAATTTACTGATTTATTTGTCAATAAATATTTACTGAACACCCACTACAGATACATTAGATGCTGGAGAAATGAAATGTAAAGAAAAGAAAGAAACATCATACCACATTCTGCAGTGCATGCAAAAAAAAAAAAAAAACAAAAAAATGAAAACAAATAATTAGAGATCACAGTAGCATGTGTGAAGTGCTGCAACAGAGATAGATACGAAAAACACAGGGAAGTTGAACATGGAACGCTTCCCAGAGAAAATAACCTTTGACTTAAATCTTCACAAGAATAATTCACAAAGCAGCACTTGGGAGGTTAAAGCAAACCCTTAAGAAAGAAGAGCGGTATGTTAGAGCATAATATCCCAAGGAAAATGGAGTTCACTCAGGAGGGAGTGTGCAAGAGAGGAGCATTCGACTTGAGGAGAAGGAGAAGAAATGCTTAGAATTTGAGACTGTTCTGGAGAAACTTGATGAGAGGGCCACCAAGAGAATGGGCTTCGCTGGACTGTGAGAGTGAGGAGGCTTGGCCAGCTTTGATTTCTGTTCAGCTAGGTGGATTAGAGTGCCGTGCTCTAATGCAGGAGACAGAGGAGGTAGAGCAGTGTGTGTGTGTGTGTGTGTGTGTGTGGTGTGTGTGGGGTGTGTGTGTGTGTGGGGTGTGTGTGGGGGATGTGTGGGATGTGTGGGGGGTGTGTGGTGTGTATGTGGGGTGTGTGGTATGTGTGTGGGGGTGTGTGTGTGGTGTGTGTGTGTGTTTGTGGTGTGTGTGTGTGTGGGATGTGTGGGATGTGTGTATGGTGTGTGTGTGTGTGTTTGTGGGGTGTGTGGTGTGTGTGTATGGGGTGTGTGTGTGTGATGTGTGGGATATGTGTGTGGGGGGTGTGTCTGGTGTGTGTGGTGTGTGTGTGGGATGTGTGGGATGTGTGTGTGTGGGGTGTGTGTGTGGTGTGTGTGATGTGTGTGTGGGTGTGGTGTGTGTGGGTGTGTGTGTGTGGTGTGTGTGGGTGTGTGTGGTGTGTGTGTGTGGGATGTGTGTATGTGGGGTGTGTGTGTGGTGTGTGGTGTGCGTGTGTGTGTGGTGTGTGTGGTGTGTGTGTGTGTGGGATGTATGGTATGTGTGTATGGGGTGTGTGTGTGTGTTTGTGGGATGTGAGTGTGGGGTGTGTGTGTGGTGTGTGGTGTGCGTGTGTGTGGTGTGTGTGGTGTGTGTGTGTGGGATGTATGGTATGTGTGTATGGGGGGGTGTGTGTGTTTGTGGGATGTGAGTGTGGGGTGTGTGGTGTGTGTGGTGTGTGTGGTGTGTGTGGTGTGGTGTGTGTGTGGGGGTGTGGTGTGTGTGTGTGGTGTGTGTGGTGTGTGTGGTATGTGTGTGTGTGTGGTGTGTGTGATGTGTGGTGTGTGTGTGTGTGTGTGTGGGATGTATGTATGGTGTATGTGTGTTTTTGTGTGGTGTGTGTGTGGGGTGTGTGCTGTGTGTGTGTGGGATGTGTGTTATGTGTGTGGGGGGTATGTATGAGATGTGTGTGTGTGGTATGTGTTTTTGTGGTGTGTGTGTGGTGTGTGTGTGTGTGTCAGTGTCTTGGAGAGAGAAGATATTTTAAGGTGACCGCTCCCCCTTTGGACATGTTAGTTTTGAGTTCCCTTTGGGTCCTTCAGGCAGAGACGTCCAGGAGGCAACTTTGTACACACTCAGGAAGATGATGATCGAGGCTTTGCTGGAGAGTGACTTAGAGCCACATAAAGGGAGCAAAAGCCATGTCACAGATGTTCATGTGCAGGAAGAACATATACTTGGAGAGTGGGCAAATTGATGTTATTTAAACAGAAATTACAAAATGATTTAACTTGCTTGGAGGAAAGTTATTGAATTCTGCTAAAACGGCCTCAATTTAGCGAACGGGAAAATGTGAGCATGTGTCAGGCCTTCCCTCAATGAAGAGTATATTCATACAAAAAAATCATAAAGGCTATTTTATAAGTAAAACTAAGTCTCACTGAACACCAAAGTGTGTTGATTTCTAATTACTATGTGCTTAAAATCTAGGAGATGTTAAGTTTCCAGTTCCAGTGTCGGGATAATAGAATGAGATATGCAAGTACTAGGGTTTGAATGTCAAATGTCTCTAAAAGGCCCATGTGTTAAAGGCTTGGTTCTCAGTGGTGCTACTGGGAGGTAGAGGCACAGTTTTAGGAGGTGGGAGGTCATTAGGTAATTAGGGCCATGGCTTCAGAAGGTAATTCTCATGTGTGGATTATTATAAAAGCCTGAGTTTGGGCCCAACAGCTCTCTGTTTCCTATCTCATTCACATTGATTCCACCACTGCCACCTGTTACCCTCACTGGACGCCAAACCATTAAGACTGCCCAATCCTGGACTTGAGTCTCCCAAACTGTGAGCTAAATAAACATTTTCTCTTTACAAAGTTAGTTACCTCAGGTTTTAATTATAGTAATGAGAAGCTGACTAATATAACAGGCAAGTATGAAACTATCCCCATGGAAAAGCTGAATGAATATGGAACAGCTCTGTGTTTCTAATAATGGGTAGGTCAAAATGGAAGCAGGACAACGCTAAAAGACCAAGACTCCTTAAAGACCAGATTCCACTTTATAAATTCAGTGAGCTTGCTGTGAGTAATACTGTCTACCTCAACAATTTGACTTGGAAAAGCAATTGGACCAGGAGTGCAGCAGCAGCCCAGCAATGCTCTACAAGTAGCTGCTGTGCTGTGTGCATGCTAAGGGCTACTGCCTGATATTTGGGAAAATTTGGGAATATCTTTCCTAGGGACCAGGATGGGCATGTGTACAGGAAATGCATGATTTTCCCCCTTCTCTGTCCATAGTGTCTTTTTTTTTTTTTTTTTTTTTTTTTTTTTTTTTTGACAGGCGGAGTGGACAGTGAGAGAGAGAGACAGAGAGAAAGGTCTTCCTTTGCCGTTGGTTCACCCTCCAGTGGCCGCCGCGGCTGGCGCACGGCACTGATCCGATGGCAGGAGCCAGGTGCTTCTCCTGGTCTCCCATGGGGTGCAGGGCCCAAGCACTTGGGCCATCCTCCACTGCACTCCCGGGCCACAGCAGAGAGCTGGCCTGGAAGAGGGGCAACCAGGACAGAATCCGGCGCCCCGACCGGGACTAGAACCTGGTGTGCCGGCGCTGCAAGGTGGAGGATTAGCCTAGTGAGCCGCGGCGCCGGCCCACAGTGTCTTATTGTAAGGAGATATCGACACCTGAGTAGGTAGATAGATAGGTTGACAAACAAACTCAGAGGCCCAACGTGCAGGAAGCAGAGATCAAGATCTGGAATAGCACTGCTGCCCTTTTCCCTTCACTGTACCCCAATCTTCTCTCCACCTCTGGGCATTTTCATATCTGAATCTCCTTATTCACAAATATTCAAAGCTATTAGATTTTTTTCTTTAGCAATTCTAAAAAGTAATTTTAGTAGAGATAAACCTGGGAAAATGAGAAGTATCTTGGTGAATGTAAATGGAAGGAGTTATCTGATCATTAGAAATAACTGTTCATCTGAACAGAACCATAAAAGCCTCCCGATTTTTGGAAGTTTGAATTCAGCATGTGATAAGAATAGGGATTTCACCAAAAACTTTGAATTGCAATTATTTGAAAAATAATTAAAATTGATTTCTTCATCCATATTTCATTGTGCTGGGACTTTGGTCCTATTTCTGGGCTTCCTCTTATCCTTTTTCTGATACGAAGTGTGTCTGTGACAGAGCCTTATGCTTATTTCTGCAATTGATATCAAAACTTTCTCCTATCCTTTGTTTTTTAATAGCTTTGCAAAGATACTTCAAAATGTCTGTGAGAAAAGGGATTTAAAAGATAAGTTTATTTTGGTTAAAAATTTTTCGAAGTTCCTTTCATAATAATACACATTTTCATGAAATTATTGAAGAGCCTTCATATTAAGTACTGAAGTCTTTAAGTAGGCAAATTTTAGAAAATGACATATCTAAGCATTGGGAGAAAACAGTCAAGTGGAACTACTGTTTCAATGGTAGACAAGTTAATAGATACAGCATTACAATCCACTGTATCTTAGTAAGTGTTAGTTAAAACTTTATCATTCTGCATTTAGTAGATATATGCTTTCATGCAGACTTTTTTTTTAAAGATTATTTTATTTCTTTGAAATACAGAGTTACAGAGAGAGGTAGAGCCAGAGAGAAAGAGAGGCCTTCATCTGCTAGTTCATTCCCCAAAATGGCCAGAGCTGAGCTGATCTGATTCAAAGCCAGGAGCCAGGAGCTTCTTCCAGGTCTCCCACGTGGGTGTAGCAGCACAAGCACTTGGGCCATCTTCTACTGCTTTCCCAGGCCATAGCAGAGAGCTGGATTGGAAGTGGAGTAGCCAGAAATGGAACCAGCGCCCATATGGGATGCCAGTACCACAGGCTTAGCCTATTACACTGCAGTGCCAGCTGGTAGACTTTTAAAAAATTTTTTGAATAGCTTACTACCCTCTTTGTTATTTTCTCATTCTGAAATGTGATGATTAGACTTATCCTTCAATTCTGTGCATCTGTGAAACAGTGCAAAGTATCACTGGCAGAGACGATGGACTCATGTTAGCTGTCGCTCCCCCTCTTCGCGGGGGAACGACACAGGACCCTGCGCTGTTCTTTTGTCTGCTCGGCCCTCCCCGGGTTTGCTGCTGGTTCTTCCCGGATTGGCTACCGTCCCCTCCACCTCCGTGGAAGGGCGGTTCCCCCTGTCACTTTCCCCACTTCCGCAGGGGAGCGGCACACCGCCGGCCGGCTCTCTCGGGGGCTGCTCAGATGTTCCTCAGGTGTTCCCCTTAGATGTTCCTGGTGCATGTTGTCTCTCTCCTCCTTTATAGTCCTCCTCCACCAATCCCAACTCTGCTACCCACACGCCGAGTACGCTGCTCTCCTCCAATCAGGAGCAGGTCCTGCTGCTTATTGGTTGAACTGGAGGCAGCTGTGTAGAAGCTGTTTACTCCTCTCCCAGAGCCATATTGTGGGAGAGCAGATGCATAGAATAAGTCTTAATTTCAGTGACAGTCTAGTCCGAGTTGCTCTCCACTGTTAGCCTCACCGGATCCATATCCAGTTGCCTCTAAGGATAATGAAACATGCAGGGGCCAGCCTCTTTTCTATGCTGGGATATAGGGGTATTCCTATTAAGAATTGGATCTTAAAAGCCCCGAGCTGAAAATGTTTCCTGATTCAAATAAGGCTTCCAGTTGACCCTCTTCAACCAACCACCCTCATCTAGCTTTAACCTGAAACTTGCAGAAGGGAGAACTTTAATTAGATACACATGGGTGCCCCATGCCCCTGGGTGTTATGCGATTAATTCTCCAAATAACACTGTAGTCAGAATCAAATCAGAGAGCCTGGATTCAGTCAGTAAATCCACTGGTTACCTGTTTGCTGAACAAATACTGTACTTCCTGTGACACAAGCTTGACTGGACGCCCCTAATTCATATCTGCTGTGAGGGCTCCCAGCTGGGAACCATATCCTGGAAGGTTTTCACACACACCATTGCACACGCCTGTTTTTGCCTCCATAAATGTGCTGGGATTCTTCCTCCCAGCTTGCACTGACTAGAGCATATTCTTTGCCCGAGGTTGCTGCACAAGATGATTCTAGGGTGAATCAGCTCAAGGGCTGGTTAAGCTTCTAACCTCCCCAATGAACACAGCTTAAATATAAAAGGGAGCCTTTAAGCCTGTCTTGTCACACTGTCTGCTGGCCTCTGAGCAAGACATCAGGAGAGTTAATAAGGATCACAGTGGAGAATTCATTAAGCTAACTTAACTTAAGCCTGGGGACAAGGAGGGGTGGGATTAGGCCCCAAAGTTGAGCTGATTGGGCCTTGAGTCTGGGATAGGAGCAAGTAGTGCTTTAGGAAACAGCTAAGAACTAGACGCGTGTAAACATTTCATTGTACTCACATGGCATCTCTGTAAGGCAAGAATGATTGTCACCATTTACAGATGGCTCAGCAAGGTTAAGTAATTTGCCCAAGGTCATGCAGCTACAAGTAGAAGCATCGTGGTTAGAACGCAGATCCATCTGTGCTCTTCCTTCTGGTTCCCTAACCAGCTGGGGAGAAAAGCTGGGGCTTCAGGAAATGCAGATCAGCATGGGGAGTGGCTTTAAGGACGTGACTGCAGCCTAATGCCACGGGTTGGAAGCAGGAGCACAGAGCAGGGGTGTTGACTGTCTGAAAGAAACACAGGCAGGGAGAGCAGGCTGGGACCCAAAGCAGCCGGGGCTCAGGCTTTGCAGAGAATTAGCTCGGGCCTCAAGTTCTTCCCAGAGAAGCCCAGCCTTGAAATTTCTCTCCCTAACAACCAAAATCCTTGAAAGCTGATCACACTAGGTTTTCAACCTCGCTAATTGATTGTTGCTAACTCTCACACAGCCTGACTTATAGCCAAGTGCCTGACATGTGCTGTTTCTCTCCTGAGCACTGGGCACTCTGCAAACATTCCCCTCTCTGCTCACCACACATCTTCATCAAGGCCGAGAGCCAGTATCTGCAGCCTTCTCTCAATCTCTTTCCTCTGTATTCCCTTTCTGCGTTGTCAAATCCCGACTACGTGGCAGTACACACATTGTATTCCTGCAGGACTCACAGGTGCTTAAATGTTTGGGCAAAAAACATGACAGCAAAAGTGTGTATTTGGGTTTGGAAAATCTCCCCTTTCTCTCCCTTCATCTCCTGCACAGATTTTATGTTCAGAAGATCTGTGAGAAATAAGGGAATTTGCTACAGCCTCTCTGTGTACTTTCTCTTTTCTTTTCCTTGGTTAAAAACCACTGGGCGGGCTGGCGCTGGGGCACGGTAGGTTGATTCTCCTCCTGCCGTCCTATATGGGCGCTGGTTCTAGTCCCAGCTGCTCCTTTTCTGATTCGGCTCTCTCCTATGGCCTGGGAAAGCAATAAAAGATGGTCTAAGAGCTTGGGCCCTGGCACTTGCGTGGGAGACCCAGAGGAGGCTCCTGGCTTCTGGCTCCTGCCACCTGGCTCCTGGCTTCGGATAGGCACAGCTCCGGCCATTGTGGCCAATTGGTGAGTGAACTAGCGGATAGAAGACCTCTCTCTCTGTCTCTCCCTCTCAGTGTCTTTAGTTCTGCCTCTCAAAACAAAAACAATCAATCAATCAAACAAACGAAGCACTGGTTATAGGGGGAGAATGTTTGGCCTGGTGGTTAAGATACTTCTTGGAATGTCCACATCAATACTGGAATCCCTGGGTTTGAATACCAGCTCTGCTGCTGATTCCAGCTTCCTGCTGATGCAACCCTAGAAGGTAAGGACTTAGTTTCTGCCCCTGTGGGAGATTGGAATTGAGTTCCTGGCTCCTGGCTTCAGCCTGGCCAAGCCTCAGGCCACTGGGAGAATGAATAGGTAAATGGGATACGTAACTATTTTACACAGTTATTTTTTTCTACTGTGTTTTTTTGCATATTTTATTTCTTTCTCTACATACATTTTTAATCTTTTTATTTTCATGTTATTAATGTTTTATGACTTTTAGGTATTGTGCCATGCAGTTTTTTGAATCTATGTTTATCAATATTATAGTAAAATTTAGTTTTGTTTACCTGATAGACCAAAACTCTATTTTTGTACCATACTTTGAAAAACTTTTCTACTCAAAGTTCCCCTTATTGTATTTCCAACTCTTGTTATGGTTTTATTGTTTCTATTTAAATATTTTATCTAACAAATCTGTTTTCCTATAAAGTATGAGGTATGAATGCAATTCAATTTCTTTTCCAGGTGGCTACCTAGTTTTACTAATACAATTTATTAAATATGTTTTCTTCTCTGATTTGAAATGCAACTTGTATCACATACTTAATTCTCCAATGTATTTTTATGCATTCCTATACTTTCTTTGTCTATCTATGTGCCAGTGCCACAGTGTTTTGTTATTAAGGTTTACTATAGGTATTAGTAACTGATTGGATTGTTTGATTTATTGCATATTTTTCTGTTGTTTAGTATTGTTCTGTAGTTTTCATTTTTCAGGGTAGACTTTGAAATCATGTGTTCTTGTTTCAAAAAAAAGTTATATACATGCATAATATATTGATATTGAATAGAACTATATGTCTAATATTAATTTAAATATAATAAATACCTATATATGAAGAGATATATTGTATTATTTTGTATATATTGTATTGTGTTTAGTATTATATAATATACTGTTTAATAATATAATACTTATAATTATATTTCAAAGAGATATATATTATTATGCACATGCCATTTTGTATGTGTATGTGTATGCATAGCAATCTATCACCCATCCATTTATTTAATATTTATACCATATTAGGAATATAAAATAAGTCAGAAAAATTTACCGTGTTCATGATGCCAATTGTTCTATTCACTCTTATGATCTTTTCTCTATTTATTCAACATCACTTTGTGTCTCTAAGTTGCATTAGAGTGAAGATGCTCCTTGACTTATAATATAGTTGGGTCATGTTTTGGTCATCACAGCTAGAAACATTGTGAAAAATGTATTTAATTCACCTAACTTACAGGATATCATAGCTTAGCCTAGCCCCCTTTAAAAGTGCCTGAAACACTTGCATCATCCTACAGTTGGGCAAAATCTTCTCATACAAAATCTATTTTATAATAAAGCATTCACTACCTCATAATTCATTGAAAAACTACTAAAAGTGAGAAACAGAATGATCATATTAACCATTGGCATATGATTAATGCATGCTAAAGTACAACTTCTACTGAATGTGTATCACTTTTACATCATCAAAAAAATGTAAGTCAAGGAGTGAGTGTTTCACTTGGTTAACACATCAGCAAGGACACTCATGTCGCATATGGGCGTGCCTCAGCTCAATGCCCACCTCTGGCCCCTGACTCCAGTTTCCTGCCGATGGAGACCTGGGAAGACAGCAGTGATGCCCCAAGAGACTGGGTCCTGCCACAGATGTGTGAGACCTGGATTGAATTTCTGGCTCTTGGCTACAGCTTTTTCCAGTCCTAGTCATTTGATGAGTGAATTAACAGATGGGAACTCTCTTTATTTCTGTCTCTCTCTACTCTGCATCTCAAGTAAGTAAATAAATATATTAAAAATTGCAAGTCAAGCCATTTTAAGTCAGGGACCATGTGCATTCTCTTTTTATTCAGAGGAGAACTGATCAGACTTTTAGACAGGAAGTTCTACTTGCTACATGACTGTTCCCAAGGGTCAGTGTTCTCAAGTTCCAAAAGACCGCTGAGCAGAAGGCTCACTTCTTAGGTTACAGTTTAGAAGCACTATTAAATAATTTGAAACTGCTTGTCTCTCTGGGCCAAATCAGGAGCCAGGAACCCTATATGGGTCTCCCGTGTAGGTGACAGGGGCCCAAGAACTTGGGCCATCTTTCACTGCCTTTCCCATTTGCATTAGCAGGAAGGTGGACCAGAAGTGAAGTAGCAGCACTTGAACTGGCACTCTAGTGTGGGATGCTGGCATCACAGGCAGTGGCTTAACCCGTTGTGCTTGCCTAATTTGCTTTAGCTCTTTGTTCATAGTTCTTTTTTTTTTTATTTTTTATTTTTTTTTTTTTTATTTTTTGACAGGCAGAGTGGACAGTGAGAGAGAGAGACAGAGAGAAAGGTCTTCCTTTGCCGTTGGTTCACCCTCCAATGGCCGCCGCGGCTGGCGCGCTGCGGCCGGCGCACCGCGCTGATCCGATGGCAGGAGCCAGGAGCCAGGTGCTTTTTCCTGGTCTCCCATGGGGTGCAGGGCCCAAGCACCTGGGCCATCCTCCACTGCACTCCCTGGCCACAGCAGAGAGCTGGCCTGGAAGAGGGGCAACCGGGACAGAATCCGGCGCCCCGACTGGGACTAGAACCCGGTCTGCCGGCGCCGCTAGGCGGAGGATTAGCCTAGTGAGCCGCGGCGCCGGCCTGTTCATAGTTCTTTTAAAAAAAAATCTTATTGGGCATATTTTTGATAGTAGATTTAAAGTCAAGTCAAGTAATTTCAATGTCTGGATTTCTTTGGGGATAGTTTTTGTCAGTTTATTGCTTTCTGCTTAATGGGAATACTTCATGAGCTTTTAAAATACACTGTGTGATTTTTGATTGAAAATTGGACATTTGAATATAATATGATAACTCTGGAAGTCATATTCTTACTCCTCCCTACGTTTTTCTGTTTTATTGAATTGTTGAAAGCTATAGAAATCCATTTTGTCAGTGACTTCCCCAAGTTTTTTTTGCAAATACAACATATCTTCTCACGTGTGGTTATTGAAATCACTGTATCTTATCTTGCACTTAGCTGATGTGTTTACAGAGATTTCCTTGAACAGAAAACTAAACACCTCTCCCATTCTTTGCCTATTAGCTTGGTGGCCACAAAAAGTTAAGCAGGTTTGCTCTGAAAGTAGTGAAAGCTTAGAGTCTTTCTAGGTCTGTTGTGTATGTGGCTTGACCTGAATATGCGTGTGACTTTGTGAAACTCAAACTGGAAACATCTTTCAACTATGTGTGGCCAGTTACTCTCCCTCTTGGATAGCTGGTGCTAGAATTCTTATATGTATTATTTTTAAATAAGTAGATTTCACATATGAATTATTTTTAAATAAGTAGAATTCCTTCAGTACAGCATTATTATTGTCTGTGTGTTGGTTTACTTTCATTTGTTTTAATCCTTATTTAGGTTCACTGAAATTTTTATGTTTATTCATTTATAAATTTCACTGAATTTGCAAATGTCTTGTTATTTTTTGTGCCTTATTTTTGCCCTCCTGTTTTCTGAAACCCCATTTATAAATATGTTATATCTTTTAATGTTGACTCACGGACTCATGGTTCCCTGGTCATCTGTATCCACATTCTATCCTTTTCTTTTTGTATTTCAAATTGGATAATTTCTATAGACTTACCTTTAAATTCTTTTGCCAATTCCACTGTCATTATCACACTGGTGTTTTTCTCTATCCAGTGTTTTGTTTTCTTAATATCAGTATGTGGATTTTCCAGTCACAAAATGTATGCATGTTTCCTTTATCTGGTACCAATTATTCTGTTGGGAATAATTGTGAGAATATTTACCCTGATGTTTCAAGTCAGTAAGACTCTACAAGTGCTGACATAATTTTAATTGCCCTGCATAGCAATGCCTGTGACATTTTCTCAGGCTAAATTTTATAAAACCTGAATCATGGAAGCTTAACCCATTTCATTCCCTTATTCCACGTGTCAACACTTTTCCAATACTTGCAAATATTATTCTCTCTCTGTCGTCTTCAAGTAGACATGTTGCATTTTTTTTCCAGAATTTTTATTGCTTTTATTTGGGAGAGGATTGATATGATGGAAGCTTTCTTGGCTAGGCTGAAAAAACAGAATTACCAAACCAATGTGTCTTTCTTTTTTCTACCAAATGTTTATTTAATAAATATAAATTTCCAAAGTACAGCTTTTGGATTACAGTGGCTTTTTCCTTCCCCATAACTTCCCTCTCACCCACAACCCTCCCATCTCCCACTCCCTCTCCCATCCCATTCACATCAAGATTCATTTTCAATTCTCTTTATATACAGTAGATCAATTTAGTATATATTAAGTAAAGATTTCAACAGTTTGCACCCACACAGAAACACAAAGTGTAAAACACTGTTTCAGTACTAGTTATAGCATTCATTCACATTGTACTACACATTAAGGACAGAGATCCTACATGGGAAGTAAGTGCACAGTGACTCCTGTTGTTGATTTAACAATTGACACTCTTATTTATGGTGTCAGTAATCATCCTGGGCTTTTGTCATGAGTTGCCAAGGCTATGGAAGCCTTTGGAGTTCGCCAACTCCGATCTTATTTAGACAAGGTCATAGTCAAAGTGGAAGTTCTCTCCTCCCTTCAGAGAAATGTACCTCCTTCTTTGATGGCCCGTTCTTTCCACTAGGATCTCACTCGCAAAGATCTTTCATTTAGGTCTTTCTTTTTTCTTGCCAGTGTCTTGGCTTTCCATGCCTAAAATACTCTCATGGGCTCTTCAGCCAGATCCAAATGCCTTAAAGGGCTGATTCTGAGGCCAGAGTGCTATTTAGGACATCTGCTATTCTATGAGTCTGCTGTGTATCCCACTTCCCATGTTGGATTGTTCTCTCCTTTTTAATTCTTTCAGTTAGTATTTGCAGACACCTGTTTTGTTTATGTGATCCCTTTGACTCTCAATCCTATCAGTATGATCAATTGTGAACTGAAACTGATCACTTTGACTAATGATATGGCATTGGAACATGCCACCTTGATGGGATTGAATTGGAATCCCCTGGCACGTTTCTAACTCTGCCGTTTGGGGCAAGTCTGATTGAGCATGTCCCAAACTGTACATCTCCTCCCTCTCTTATTCCCACTCTTATATTTAACAGGGATCACTTTTCAGTTAAATTTCAACACTTAAGAATAATTTTGTATTAATTACAGAGTTCAACCAATAGTATTAAGTAGAACAAAAAATACTAAAAGGGATAAAGTATCATATTTTAAAAACACAGTTGAAATATCCTGAGAGTTGCCATATATATATAAATATAAATATATATACACATACATAATCCCTTAATGATACTTATAGTGATTTTATTTTATTCTACATGTTGTGTTAAAAGCCCTTCATTTCATTGCATTGTTATCAGATGACTTTTATACACACTTTTATTTTTATTTTATAACACTTTTATTTTCTCATACTCCTTTAAGAATATTTCTTTAAATCCATTTCACTTTGCTTGCTGGTTTTAATCCTGTTGTTCATTACCCTTATAGGGTGTTTTGCAGTGTGTATTCCTGTGTTAACAACATTGCCTCATTTCTGTGATTTTTCTGTCCTTTTCATTTCTTGCCTTAGTTCTTATATTCACATGTCAACATATTATAGTTTTATTGTCCTGAATCCATATATTTTTGCTTATAGCAGCCTGATTTTGTTGATTGTCTTATGACATCTTTTAACTGATTGTCAAATAACTATGTAGCTTTTCCCGTGATGTTATTATTATTAATATTTTCATAGCCAATATGCTTCCCATACACTTTTTTTTTTAGTTCTTGTTTATTTATCATGTCATCTTTCATTCTGTGGCTGCTCCTTTTTCATTACATATTTCTGAATGAGATAAATTGTTTTCTGGAAACCATTATTCTCAGGAAGTTCACTAAACAAGGGGCAAAGTCTATTTCGTAGTAAACAGAATGTTCCGCGGAAACAGGCAGAACTTAAAGAACTGAACATGGAGTCTTTCTCATTTCTCCATTTCTTTAGATATCCTTTCCACAACTGTCAAAATTATTGGAAGATAGTGTTGAGTTATTTCTCATTAACCTTGTTGGATTTTTGCATGATTTCTATTGGACAGTTAAGAAAAGGATAATTTTTAATGTCCATTTTCAATTTAGAAGTTCTCAAAAAGTCATTTACAAATCTGGAAAATGTATCCTGTACTCTTATAAATGCTGTGTCTTTAGTTCTAGACCCCAGGTTTCGTACTCCAAGAGCCATGGTTTTGCTATGGTAGTATTCTGGATTTTCTGAGAATCCTGCCTGAGAGAAAAAGGGAGACTGACCTGTGATGTGTGGATAAAAGTCAGCATTGTCAAGTAAACATATTTATTTATGCTTTAAAATAAAATCTCCACAACAGGTCTTCAAAGAGGGAGGTGCCTTTCTCTGAAGGGAGGAGAGAACCTCCACTTTGACTATGACCGTGTCTAAACAAGATAAGAGTCGAACTCAAGGGGCTTCCATAGCCTTGGAAACTCATGACTGGTGCATAGGGAGATTACTGATGCCATAAACAGGAGTGTCAATTTGTAAAGTCAACAACAGGAGTCACTGTGCACTTACTCCTCATGTAGGATCTCTGTCCTTAATGTGCTGTACATTGAGGCTTAATGCTATAACGAGTACTCAAACAGTATATTTCACTTTGTGTTTCTATGGGGGTGCAAACGATTGAAATCTTTACTTAATGTACACTAAAGTGATCTTCTGTAAAAAAAAAAAAGAAAGAAAGAAATTATCAATTCCCAACTTGACTCTCACTGGGATTAAACATGACAATAGGTCTGATCTGATTTCATCATCATTTAAAAAAAAATCATCTATTATTTTTCACTTTATGTTTCTGTGTGGGAGCAAACTGTTGAAATCCTTACTTAAGGTATACTAAGCTGATCTTCTGTATATTAAGATAATCGAAAATGAATCTTGATGTGAATGGAAGGGGAGAGGGAGTGGGAAAGGGGAGGGTTGTGGGTGGGAGGGACGGTATGGGGGGGGGAAGCCATTGTAACCCATGAGTCGTACTTTGGAAATTTATATTCATTAAATAAAAGATTAAAAAAAAAATAAGTGAGGGAGGAGCTGGCACGATGGTGTGGCAGGTAAAACTACTGCCTGCAGTGCTGGCATCCTTTATAGGTGCCGGTTCAAGTCTTGGCTGCTCTACTTCTGATCCAACTCTCTGCTAACGTGCCTGGGAAAGTAGTGGATGATGGTCCAAGTGCTTGAGCCCCTGAACCCACATGGGAGACCTGTAAGAAGCTCCTGGCTCCTGATTTCTGAGCTGCCCATCTCCAGAAGTTGCAGTCATTTGGAGGCGAACCAGCCGATGGAAGAGCATGCTCTAATTCTGGCTTTCAAACAAATAAGTAAACCTTAAAAAAATAAGTAGGGGACCACTGTTTTGGCACAAGCCACTGCTTGTGATGCTGACACGCCATATTGGAGTGCCTGCTCAGGTCCTGGCTGCACTACTGCTGATCCAGCTCCCTGCTAATGTGCCTGGGAGAGCAGTGGACTAGAATACAGTTCTCCTGGCTTTGACCTTGCCCAGCCCTTGATGTTACAGCCACGTGGGAATTGAACCAACAGATGGAAGAGCTTTCTCTCAAACAAAATAGTATTTTTTTAAAAAATAAATGAGTCTCTTTTTTGTAAAATGTTAAAAATGGTGCCTGGTATATAGTAATGCCATCTAAGACACAGTGAATGAGAATCAAAGCTCATTTCACACTAGTCGTTCCATTCTTTGAACATTCACCTGTTGTTTATAACATACACTCTCTTCTCATTCATATGACTCCCATTCATTAGTTCTGACACATTATATTGTTTACTTAAGTAAAATAAAAGTTCTTTATCAGAAAAAAAAAATAAAATCTCCACATGTTCCATAATTGTTTCTCCTAGAGGTGATGGGCAAAAAAGTCAAGGTGAAGCTGTATTTCTATAAAAAATATCAGATTGACTGCTGACATTTGAACACTGGTTAACACCACAAGAAGCAAAAACTCAGAAATTAAAAATTTGTCTGTGGATTTATTTTTTCCAGTTTTTTTTTTTTTTTCGGCTGAGATCCAAGACACTTCTGTGTTTACAGAGCTCAATTTATCCAGGCCAATAGACAGCTGAATGTGTCACACCAGACAATCAAAAGGGAAGGCTTTTCTTGGGCATGCATCTGTAGGTGAGCCTTTGAAATAGACCTTGAGAGGTGCTATGATAGACTCTAAAGAATGTGTTGATTGATAAGGTGTGGGTGGAGAGGGATATTTTGAGAATGAAGCCCAGATTTCATGTTTGGACAGCTGAGTGGATAGTTACATCTTCAGTTCAATCAAATATATAGAAACAGTAGCATATCTGAGAGTACAAAAATTATATACATCTTCAGACAAGTTAAGTTTCACGTGTCTGGGGGATATCAAGATGATGTCCAGGAGGCAATCGAAAATATAATGTGGTGCTCAGGAGGGAGACATGGGCTGGCAAAGAGATTTGGAAGTCATCAACATCTTGTCAAGGGCCTGTCATACTCAAAGGCCCCAAGATTCATTTTATATCCAACAGACCAAAGAAAATATTGAGAAATTCTTTGTGTAAACAGTGCACTTCTCTCTGAGGAAAGGCATTCTAATATTGGGAAACTTTAGTATTTCAAAACTAATAGTAGTTCCCCTGTGAGGTGTAGTTTTTGATAAGTGATAATACTATCCCTATGCCTGTGCCATAAAAATCTACATATATTCAAGGAAAGTCATAATGGAGATAATAAAAGAAAACAGTGCACAATATTTTAACTTAATGAAAGCAGCTTAGGTGTTTTATTCTGGTCTCTGTAATTATTGATGTAACCTTTGAGGTAACGGAGTTTTTAGAAAAAATACAAAGTGAAGACTATTTAAATTTGTGTATATGTGCTTGTTTCCTTGTGGTAACATAAAGTGCTCACTTTTATGTTATTTTAACTATTTTAGCATGCACATTCATTCTATGCCATTTACTGTATTCTCAGTGTTGTACAACTGTGACATTGAGTATATTCCCAGTATTAGGCACCTACCCCTGCTATGGAAAGTTACTGCTTAGTGGATAGAGGATTTATATCAGCAGTGGAAGAGCAAAGCCCTGAAACTAGATGATAATTCTTTCGTTTTAGGTAAAGTTTTCTGTTTGTTTTTAACTTAACCTTCTATTTTATTTTTGAGATAACATTTTTTTTTGGACAGGCAGAGTTAGACAGTGAGAGAGAGAGAGACAGAAAGGTCTTCCTTCCATTGGTTTACCCCCCAAAGGGCTGCTACAGCCAGCAGCTGCGCCGATCCAAATCCAGGAGCCAGGTGCTTCTTCCTGGTCTCCCATGGGGTGCACTTGGGCCATCCTCCACTGCACTCCTGGGCCACAGCAGAGAGCTGGACAGGAAGAGGAGCAACCGGGACAGAATCCAGCGCCCCGACCGGGACTAGAACCCAGTGTGCCGGCGCCGCAGGCAGAGGATTAGCCTAGTGAGCCATGGCGCAGGCCTTGAGATAACATTTTGAATTTGCATTGTTGGCAAAGGCTTAATGCTCTACTAAATAAAGAGTTTCACAAATAAAAAGTAAAAAGACCATAGTTCGGCAGGAAAATAGGCAAGGGCTATAAACAATGGTCAAATGAAAATACATTCAACATCACTCAAATACAGTAAACCTTAAAATAGTCACAAAATCACTAAAACTGTAGGAAGTGTAGTAAGGTACAAAGATTTGGCCCTGGAAATGGAAAGACTTGAGTTCTAATCTTGCCCTTCCAAGACTGTGATCTTATTCCTTTGCATAAGACTACACTGAAAGTTTAACTTTATTATCTATAAAAATTAATCATTTAGGGAAATGTGACTTAATTATTAGAGAACTTATAACCAAGTTTATAATTCATTCTCTCTTTTTTAAAAAAGTGTTTTTATTTATTTGAAAGGAGAGTTAGGAGAGGCAGAGAGAGAGAGAGAGAGAGAGAGAGAGAGAGAGGTCTTCTATCCGCTGGTTCACTCCCCAGTTGGCCACAACAGCTGGATCTGTGCCAGTCTGAAGCCAGGAGCCAGGAGCTTCTTCTGGGTCTCCCACATGGGTGCAGGGCCATAGCAGAGAGCTGGATCAGACGTGGAGCAGCCTGGACTTGAACCAGCGCCCATATGGAATGCCAGCACTGCAGACGGCAGCTTTACCTGCTATGCCACATCGCTGGCCCCTGACTCTCTTTTTAACCTAAGTTCTACCTGTGTGGCAGTGGTGCACTTGGGGATGCTCACAGGCATCCCTAGAGTTCACATTCAGAAATATCTGGAAGCAGACTCAGTTTTCTGAATTCCCTACATTGATGCCAAAGCCTTCCTTTTACACCAAAAGTGTAGGGTTGTACCAAAAGTATAGGATTGTTGTGAGGACCAAATCAAGTTGTATGTGTATGTCATTGATCACAAAATACACATTTAATATGTATTGGCTTATTTCAACTCCTGGTGTCTACACTGGAAGCCTCAAGTGGAGCTGACATGTGATTGACATTCACTGTTCTGCAGGTGTCTCCTGGCAGTGACCTAACTTGAGATTTCAGCACCTCACAGTAACAGGAAAACTGCTGAATGACAATAAGTAGTCAAACAAATGACCGAGGTTTATACTGCCCCAATGGCAGAAATTCGTTTGTAACTCGGAATATTTTAAGTAGATTTTGAAAACGTTTCAAACAGATTTATAGGAATCACAGGATTCAAGAAGTTGCTGTGGAGGTGGTGTTTAATCACTAATGAGGCTGTAGTTGAAAAAAAAGGATTAACTGTTATATTGAAGAATTGGGAGGAAAACAAAAGGAAGCAGAGGAGGGAGAGACAGAAACAGAAGGATATAGATGAAAGATAACTGGATGATAGATAGATGAAGAGATGAGAGAGAGAAAGAGAGAGAGAGAGTCAGATTTAGTAACACACTCTGTCTCTTTTTCTAGAGAAATCTACGTCTTGTTTAGCCAAAGGCCAGGCAGGCTTCTTGCAACTGGATAATCAGGAGGGAGTCCTGGCTTTTCAATTTCCTAGAGACACATTTTTTTTTTTGACAGGCAGAGTGGACAGTGAGAGAGAGAGACAGAGAGAAAGGTCTTCCTTTTGCCGTTGGTTCACCCTCCAATGGCCGCCATGGCTGGCGCGCTGCTGCCGGCGCACTACGCTGATCCGAAGGCAGGAGCCAGGTGCTTCTCCTGGTCTCCCATGGGGTGCAGGGCCCAAGCACTTGGGCCATCCTCCACTGCCTTCCCGGGCCACAGAAGAGAGCTGGCCTGGAAGAGGGGCAACTGGGAAAGAATCCGGCGCCCCGACCGGGACTAGAACCTGGTGCGCCGGTGCCGCTAGGTGGAAGATTAGCCTATTGAGCCATAGTGCCGGCCATAGAGACACAACTTTAAGAAGGAGGGTTTGGGGCTGGTGCTGTGGCATAGCAGGTGAAGCTGCAGCCTGCAGTGCCGGCATCCCATATGGGTGCTAGTTCGAGTCCCAGCTGCTGCACTTCTGATACAGCTCTCTGCTGTGGCCTGAGAAAGCAGTAGAAGATGGCCCAAGTCCTTGGGCCCCTGCAATTGCATGGGAGACCTGGAAGAAACTCCTGGCTCCTGGCTTTGGATAAGCGCAGCTCCAGCCATTGTGGTCATTTGGAGAGTGAACCAGTGGATGGAAGACCTCTCTCTCTCTCTCTCTCTCTCTCTCTCTCTCTCTCTCTGCCTCTCCTTCTCTCTGTGTGTAACTCTGACTTTCAATAAACAAATAAATCTTAAAAAAAGAAAGAAAGAAAGGTTCTAAGGTTGGCCTTGTGTCTCAGTAGGTTAAACTGCCTGTAGCTCCTGCATCCTATGCAGACACCTGAGTCCTGGCTGCTCCACTTCTGATCCAGCTCCATGCTAATGCACCTGAGAGGGCAGCAGAAGGTGGCCCAAGACCTGGATGAAGTTCCTGGCTTCAGCCTGGCCTAGCCCAGGCCACTGTGGCCATTTGGGGAATGACCCAGCAAATGGAAGCGGTCTCTTTCTCTTGCCCCCTCTTTCTTTTCTCTCTCCCTCTCTCTATCTGTTTCTGTCTCCTTAGCTCTTACTCTTGCTCCCTCTCTCTTGCCTTTCAAATAAATAAATAAGCAAGTAAGTGCAAGTAAATCTTTATTTAAAAAATAAGAAATAAGGGTTCTGGAGGATTTGAATTGGTAGGGGACATAAGGTTTTACTGTAAGAGGATGGGCCGTGCATAAATGCAGGAAATTGAGTCTGTTTTCAGGTGTTTGTGAATGCAAAGTCTGTGGATGCATATGAGCTTACCCAAGTGCACCATTCCTACGCAAGTACAACTTAGTTTAAAAAGAGAATCAACTGTAAAGCTCAGCTATAAGTTATTTGAAGCTTAAATTCTACTCTTCCTCAAAAACATAATGTCACACATGGTAATAGTTCTGTTGCTTTCTCCATAAATATTCATTAATCCCCAATGTGGCAGGAAACAAAACACCCGTGGTCCTGTGAGTATGCAATGCATCTGTTTGTGATCTCCCCAGGGCCCCTGACCAACAGTGAAGTTGCATTTGACCCTACCCTAAGTAAAAGAGTTCAACAAAACAGTATGAAGAAGAAAACACTGTTACCTAGTGTACGGTTAACTTTACAGTCATGAAGTAAACTGAATAAATCTTTGTAAAAATTAGGAGTGGGAATGGGGGAGAGGAGGAGGAAGAGTTGGAGTGTGGGTGAGAAGGAGGGTAGGGGGAGAAGGATCACTATGCTCCTAAATCTATATATATGAAAATATGAAACTTGTATAACTTAAATATCATTTTAAAAAAGAAAAAAAAAAGAAATTGCATTTGACCTTCAAAATTAAACTAAACAATGCAAGGGAAAGAAGTTTGAGTCCAGCAGAAAGAGAAAAAATTTTTTTAAAAAAATTATTTATTTATTTGAGAGGTAGTGTTACAGACAGAGAGGGGCGGGGGTAGAAAGAAAGGTCTTCCATCCACTGGTTCACTCCCCAAATAGCTGCAACAGCTAGAGTTAGACCAGTCCAAAGCAAGGAGCCAGGAGCTTCTTCCAGTATCTCACATGGGTGTAGGGGCTCAAGCACTTGGGCCCTCTTCAACTGCTTTCCCAGGCTGTAGCAGAGAGCTGATTGGAATAGAAGCTGCTGGAACCCAAACTGACTCCCATATTGGATGACAGCGCTGCAGGCCTAGCTTATTATGCACAGCTTTGGCCCCAAGAGAAAAATTCCTCAATGGAAAACATTGACCCAGCCTGAGATTTCACTCAAAAAGATTTTCTCAAACAGTGAGCTTGAGATGGGAGCATGAAAGTGTGGCACCTTCAGTAGGTCTTGCCCTATGCACTTGCTTTTCACTGTACAAACATCTCTCCTCCTACAGCCAAAACCAACAGCTCAGTGGAAGTTTCAGAGGAGGCCTTTTGAGACAGGAGTGGGAAGTGATACCTCCAGCACATGCAAGTCAGAGTCACTGTCTCTTCGGACCTGCTTTAATCTTTAAGATGTATCTCTTAGAACCACTGGTCTCTGTAATTCTAACAAGTTTTCCAGTGAGAACAGTTTGCTTCTCCCTGAAAACTCCTAATTCTGTCTTCTTAAAACAACCAGAACTCTTGGGCCAGTTTTGTGGTATAATGAGTAAAGCCACCGCCTGAGTCACCAGCATCCAATATGGGTGCCGGTTTGTGTGCTGGCTGCTCCTCTTCCAATCCAGCTCCTTGCTAATGTGCCTGGGGAAAGCAGCAGAAGATACCCTAAGTGTTTGGGTCCCTGGCACTCATGTGGGAGGCCGGAATGAAGCTCCTTTCTCCTCGTTCCTGCTTCAGCTTTGCTCCACTCTGCTTATTTCAGCCTCTTGGAGAATGAATCGGTGGATGGAAGACCTCACTCTCTCTTTGTAACTCTGACTTTCAAATAAATAAGCAAATTTTTAAAAAGATAAAAAATCAGAATTCTATAACAACTCTCTGGGTGGTCCTGCTATTTTTCCCCCTTCCATCCCCTGTAAGCCCCCTTAGATGATATTCTAAATTCTCTGTTTCTTCTGGGCTTTTTTTTTTTTTTTTTTTTTTTGACAGGCAGAGTGGACATTGAGAGAGAGAGACAGAGAGAAAGGTCTTCTTTTTCTGTTGGTTCACCCCGCAATGGCCGCTGCAGCTGGCGCACCGCGCTGATCCAAAGCCAAGAGCCAGGGGCTTCTCCTGGTCTCCCATGCGGGTGCAGGGCCCAAGGACTTGGGCCATCCTCCACTGCACTCAGAGAGCTAGACAGGAAGAGGAGTGACTGGAACAGAATCCAGCACCCTGACCGGGACTAGAACCCGGAGTTCTGGCGACGCAGGCGGAGGATTAGCCTATTGAGCTGAGGCGCCGACCTCTTCTGGGCATTTACCGTATATGCCCAAATGGATAATATTTCCCTACTAGAGATTTGAAATTAACACTGCACTTAACGTTATAACTTTAACAGCTACTGGAGAAGTGGATGAAGTTTATGACACATTACAAGTAACAGTCTTTTGTGAACAAGTGCACTTTCTTAAGAATCCACTCCTCTATATGAGTGGCAGAGTCCACTTTTAGAAGCCTCTGTATCAGAACAGACACAGTTTTAATCACTGAAGCCTTTTGCTCATAATAACAGAAAAATTCTGGGGGTTACAAGCAAAAGTACAGCCATTGCAAACGATGGTCAGAGAGAAGTCTTTCTTGTGGATGAAGTGGAGCAGATTTTGACCTCTGCTGGAAGAACAAGCATTCTCTCCCTCGGTGATACCTGAAATACTCCATGTGGTCAGCAGATATCTCTGAAAGATCGTTAGCTGGGATGAAGTGGGAAATCCTGAGTGAAGAGGCACACATATATCGTTATGTGCATTACTGTATTTATTTACATATATGTTGTCATCCCTTAGTGTACTATTATTGATGTCTTATCAAGGAAGAAAATATGCAGGTAACTTCTCATACTGGGCTTTCTCATGTAGAAATTTTAAATATGCTTAGATATAGAGCTCTAGTATATAGCATGCTGCTTTATTCCATAACTTTCTGAATATGCCACAACTTTTGTTCCTTTCCTTTGTTTTTAGTGTAAATTTTGGGGGGGGGGCAACTTAAATAGCCACTAAACTCAATCACAGCCAGTACCAACAGTGTACATAATACATATCACAGTGATGCTACCATGGACAGCTCTCACCAAGCTGGTCTACAGCAGCCAGTAACAACCTACACCGCAAGTAACTCAGCCTCCTCCCTGCTAGTACAGAGTGAAACACTCCATCCACTCTAAGGAATATCAGATTTCAGGAATTTGTACTATGTAGAACAAATGAACACTACAGAAATTTTGGAAAACTATACATGATATAAAACAAGCACTTTGTGATGAACTTAATAAATTTAGAGGCCACTTGTCTGTGGTCAAACAACGTGCAGACATGCAGGACAAAAATAAATGCTGAGGAAATTGATCCCAGCATTTAGCAATTTGTCACCATGACAAGAAAATCATTACCCAAAGGGATTTTCTGTCTGTTGCTGGTTGTATAGACCAAGCTTGCCGTTAGAAAAAGGAGACCGTGATATAGTGACATCTTGAGCACCTACAAGTCAAACTTGTAACATTGAGAGCAAACACTCAGGTTTGCTCAGGTAGAATGTGCTGTCTGTGCAAGACTTTGGCATACATTACTCCTATTATACTTCACAGCAGTCTTATGAGTATAGAGTCTAAACCTCATTTTATTAATGAGGAGCTGAGGCACAGAAAGGCTAACTAACTTGCCTGATGTTCCATAGCTTGTACAGTGAGTGACAGGGTTTAAAAGTAAGCAGGTTAGCCACAAAGTTCAAAAGTGTTTCTCAGGGCTGGCACTGTGGTGTAGCAGGTAAAGCTACCACTTGTAGTGCCAGAATCCCATATGGGCACCGGTTTGCATCCCGGCTGCTCTGGGATTTATTTTGGAAATCCAATCCAGCTCTCTGCTATGGCCTGGGAAAGCAGTAGAAGATGGCTCAAGTGCTTGCGCCCCTGCACCTGCATGGGAGACCAGGAAGAGGCTCCTGGCTCCTGGCTTCAGATCAGCACAGCTCCGGCCATTGCAGCCAACTGGGGAGTGAACCAGCAGATGGAAGACCTCTTTCTCCCTCTCTGCCTCTCTTTCTCTCTTTGCATCACTCTTTCAAATAAATAAATATTTTTTTTAAAAATTAGGAAAGTTGGCTTGGGCCTGTAGTCTTTCTCCTTATGTCCCAAGTATTACTAAGGTAGGGATTTATGACATTGGAAATAGATCTGCAACTTTGTATTTGTACCAGAAGCAACTAGAGCTCTCTGCTGAAGTAGCTGTGGAACAGTCAAAACTCACACACTTAACTATTAAAATGTTTGGGAGTGGTTACAAAAACTCTTTGTTTTATTCTGCTTATCCATTTTATTTTCCTAGAAGTGTTTAGAATATGGGCATCTAAAATTATTTTTCAATTACAAAATTAGTAGTTTGCTGTTAAAAATTTATATAATATAGTTGTATACAATGTAAATGTGAAAGATTTTCTTCCTCCCCTTCTTTATGCCAAGGATAAATCACTGTTAACACTGCTATGTAAATTCTATGATGATTTTTATATTCACATACACATAAGTTTCAACTTCCAGAAAAGTTAAATCAAACCACCCATTTTGTTATCAAACTTCTTTTACTCACCAATAAATCATCAAAACAGAAACTCAATTAGAACTATTTCCTTTACAAGGGAACATTTTTATTTCAGGTTCTCCAATGACTGAATGAGTGTACTATAAGAAGATGAGGGTGGATCTGGGCCTTAGTATGTCCTGGAATCAAAAACTTAAGCACTTTTCTTTTTAAAAAAGTTTATCTTTTACTTGAAAAGTAGAGTGACAGAGAGAATGAGAGAGACAGAGAGATCTTCCATCTAATGTTCACTCCCCAAATGGCCACAAAAACCAGGGTGGGCCAGGCCAAAGCCAGGAGCCAGGAATTATATCCAAGGTCTCCCATGTGGGTGGCAGAAATCTGTGGGGAACCGCAGGCTGGCCACCTGTGGGAACTTCCTCACTTTGCTGTTTGCATGGCCTGTTGTAACAACTTGTGCAAAACAAGTTAAGGAAGTGCTGGCTGCTGAGCAAAACAAGTCAAGGAAGTGCTAACCACAGGATGTCCTGAAGACACACAAACAACCCCGATGGAGCAAGATGAACTTTCGACCTGAGGCACTATGTGCCCTTCAACTTGATTGGACTGTGCCTGCATGGACTGCATGTGAACAGACTTGCCATTGGCTGGGAGCGTCCTGCTAGGGGAACCTAGGGTATATAATGGGGATAGTACTGTGCAAAAGGGCTTGGCTTCTTTTCTTTCGCCTTGCATCTGGATGAATAAAGTTCCATGAGAACCGAACAAACAGTGATCGTGTCTTTACTACGCTGGACTCTCGCGGGCGAGCGTCCGGCAGAAATCCAAGTACTTGAGCCATCATTTGCTGTCTCCTGTGTGCAATAGCAGGAAGCTGAATCAGAATCACAGAGCAGTTGGCACTCAAACATGGGATTTTGACATAGAATGTGAGCGTCTTTTTATTGCAAAGCAAATTATTTAAGTAGGAAAGTTATCAACAATTCCCAGGTAGAAAACTGGAGGCAGAAAGAACTCTTTCACATTTTCATTTAATGAAATTCATTGACATGACTCAGACTGATGCAATCTTGGATTTGGTGTTCCTCTCCATAGCAGTCGACTGAATATAGGAGACTGGCACAGATGAGTGGGTCACGTCCTCTCTGGTACCCAATCCTGGAATGTTCAATAGGTGTCTGAGGGACAGAATCATTGCAAATAGCATAACTTCTACTTAGAATCTACAAATTTATTCTGCTTAGAGGTTTATTTCTGGTATTCGTGTGGTTATCTCCCTCATGGCATTAAATAATCCTAACAAGATAATAAAGTACATTAATTATTTTGTGTTTTGCAGTTCTTCATTATGTTAATTATCTTGTAGGTTTCTTCCTGACCTTTGAATCCTGGCCCTAAGAATAATAACAATAAAAAACAGAAAATAAATTACTAATTAATTTATTTAATGGTCTGATTGTTTATTTGGAGTGAAATGAATGGCACTGAGAAAGATGAGCTGCAAGGCTGCCCTTTTCTTCATTTCCCATTACTTCCAAATATATGCATTAATTTCTTGTTCATGTTGCCAGTGTCCAAGAGCATTTGCACACGGAGATTTAGATCCACGACTAGTCCTCATAAATATAAACAAAAATCAAATTTAAAGTAGGAAAACCTGTATGTTTTATTTTCTTTAGCTTATTTCTATTTGCTCATTATTTGATTTGATCAAAATATGTTTTAAAATGCTTTATGTACCAGGTTTTGTATTAGATATTGATATTTTTAGCATTACAGATAAAATGTGCCTTACTTTCAAGGAGTTCAGAAGTTGGCTAGAAAAGCCAAGATGGAAAAAAGTTAACAGGAGACGAGGATACTGTAGCAGAAGCTTGTACCAAGTTCAGTGGGGTCATAAAAAGGCTAATGTCCCTCGACATTTGAGGAAAGTGTTCTGGAGTGTTCTATTAGAAATTTATATGTGATCATTGAGTGTACTTCCTAAAACCTTCTCTTTCTTTTTATTTATTGATATATTGATTTCAAAAGCAGAGGGAGAAAGAGAGAGATATCTGCCATCTGCTAGTTTACTCCCCAAATGGTTGTAACCATGAGGCCTGGGCCATGCTAAAGCTAGGAGCCAGAAACTCCATCCTGGCCTCTCACATGGTGGCAGGGGCCCATGTACTTGGGCCATCTTCCTCTGCCTTCTCAGATACATTGGCAGGAAGGTGGACTGGAAACAAGACAACTGGGACACGCACTGGTACTCCAGTGGGATGCCGGCATTGCAAGTGGTAGCTTAACCTGCTTTGCCACAACACTACCACCACCCTTCTTTTAAGATTTATGTATTTATTTTTATTTTAAAAATAATGCAACATACAGACACACACACACACACACACAACACAGAGAGAGAGACAGAGAGTAGAGAGATCTCCTTAAAGTCCTCTAATGGTCTTAAGAAAAATCAGTTAATATGCTCCTTTGGTAGCTGGTTGTCTCACTTCAATTCCTAAGCCTTACTTTTTATATTCCAAATATATCACATTTATTCAATGCACATATAATTCATTGCTTTTGCCCTTTATGTGGCCATTGTCTGGAAGCTTTTTCCATGTCTTACATTTTTCACTTAATATCTCATCTATCATCTATCTATCTGTATCTAACATTTATATTAGTTCACTTCCTCAGAGAGATCTTTGTAATCCACACAAATAATTCCACTCACCTTCTCTTAATGACTTTTAGGTTAATAACTTGTTCAAAGATTGTCGTTATTGCTTGATCACTAGCTCTTTGAGAGAAGAGTATCAGCTTCCTTCACCTTAGTCTATCCAGTGTCAGTTATGGTGTCAGAAAAAAAGTAGGAGCTTAATATACTGCTAATTATTTTTTTAAAATCATGTTTAGTGAAGTAAGCCAGTTCCAAAAAGAAAAATATTATGTTTTCTCTGATATGTGCTAGTTAATACAGAATGCAAAAAAAAAAAAAAAAAAAACCACCAGTGTATAAGAATGAAGCTTACTTCTTTCGATTTGATTATTGTTTATAGCCCTTGACTATACTTCTGTGGAACATTGGTCTTTCTACTTTTTACTTGCTGTAGTGGTGTATTAAGCCTGTGATTGAAACTGAAAGTATGTTATTGCAAAAATTAAGGGGAGAAAAAGAAAGAATGGAGGGGAGAATTGAGGGAGGGAGGGAAGGAAGAAAAGAAATGTGTTATCTTATTAGAATTTTGTCTATGAAGTACATGAAATCTGTTCTCATTATGTTAATACAGAACATTAATAAATGAACTTTAGTAATGTAATACTTTATCCATTTTAGTATTTTTTTTGTTCTAGTACCATTGGTTGAACTCTGTAATTAACACACAATTATTCTTAGGTGTTTAAATTTTAACTGAAAAGTGATCCCTGTTAGGAATTTGGAAAACATTATGCTGAGTGAAATAAGCCAATCCCAAAGGGACAAATACCACTTGTTCTCCTTGATAGGTGACAACTAACTGAGCACCAAAAAGGAAACCTGTTAAAGTGAAATGAACACTATGAGAAATGGTGACTTGATCAGCCCTCACCCTGACTGTTGATGAGCAACTTGATATGTTATCCCCCTTAGTATTTTTTTTGTTTGTTCTACTTAATACTTTTGGTTGAATACTGTAATCAATACACAATTCTTCTTAAGTGCTGAAACTTAACTGAAAAGTGATCGCTGTTAAATGTAAGAGTGGGAATAAGAGAGGGAAGAGATGTGCAATTCGGGACATGCTCAAGCTGACTTACCTCAAACGGTAGAGTTAGAAACATACCAGGGGATTCCAATTCAATCCCATCAAGGTGGCATGTACCAATGCCATCTCACTAGTCCCAGTGATCAATTTCTGTTCACAATTGATCATAATGATAGGACTAAGAACCAAAGGGATCACATAAACAAGAATAGTGTCTGCAAATACTAGCTGATCGAATCAAAAAGGGAGAGAATGATCCAACATGGGAAGTGAGATACACAGCAGACCCATAGAATGGCAGATGTCCTAAACAGCACTCTGGCCTCAGAATCAGCCCTTAAGGCATGCGGATCCGGCTGAAAAGCCCATGAGAGTATTTCGAGCATGGAAAGCCAAGACACTCTGGGGAAAAAAAAAAAAAAACCCTAAATGAAAGATCTCCACGAGTGAGATCCCAGTGGAAAGAATGGGTCATCAAAGAAGGAGGTACCTTTCTCTGAAGGGAGGAGAGAACTTCCACTTTGACCAAGGCCTTGTCTAAATATGATCAGAGTCGGTGAACTCAGGGGGCTTCCATAGCCTTGGCAGCTCATGACAAGAGCCTAGGGTGATTACTGAGGCCATAAACAAGAGTGTCAATTTGTTAAGTCAACAACAGGAGTCACTGTGCACTTTTTCCTCATGTAGGATCTCTGTCCTTAGTGTGCTGTACATTGAGATTTAATGCTATAACTAGTACTCAAACAGTATTTTTCACTTTATGTTTCTGTGTGGGAGCAAACTGTTGAAATCTTTACTTAATGTATACTAAACTGATCTATATATAAAGAGAATTGAAAATGAATCTTGATGTGAATGGAAGGGGAGAGGGAGTGGGAAAGGGGAGGGTTACGGGTGGGAGGGACGTTATGGGGGGGAAGCCATTGTAATCCATAAGCTGTACTTTGGAAATTTATATTCATTAAATAAAAGATAAAAAAAAAGAAATACAAGTAGAAATTGGTGAAACCTAGGTGCAGGAAATGGATATCATTGCATTGCAATGTCTTTTTTTTTTAAGATTTAATTATTTATTTGAAAGAAAGAGTTACAGAGAGGCAGAGGCAGAGAGAGAGAGAGAGAGAGAGAGAGAGGTCTTCTATCTGCTGGTTTACTTCCCAGGAAGTAAGGAGCTTCCAGGAGCTTCCACCCAGTCCCGCGTGAGTGCGGGGGCCCAAGGGCTTAGGCCATCTTCTACTGCTTTCCCAAGCTATTGCAGAGAGCTGGATCAGAAGTGTAGCATCTGGGACTTGAACCAGCGCCCACATGGGATGCTAGCACTGCAGTCAGGGGCTTTAAATCACTATGCCACAGCACCGGCCCCTGCAATGCCTTAAAACATGAAAAGTATTCTTTGTAATATGAATGATAAATAATTTGGCATGTCTTGAATGTAGAGTGTAGAAGTAGGACTGTGAAAAGATATGGCTGGAGTGGGTGGGGTTTGTCATAAAGATTATTGAGTAAAAAAAAACCAAAAACTCAAAATGTTTGCTGTTGGTAGGTGATAACTACTGAAGAATTTTTAAAGAGAAGTGGTAGGAAATCATTTGAGTTTACAAAATAATACCATTGTCAAAATGGAAAGAAATTGAAGTAAATAAAATTAATGAGGAAGTTGGTACACTTCCCTAGATAGCAGAGGTAGACTCTGCATTATGTGAATATGTGTGCACATGGCAGGATGTAGAGATTAAATGCAACAATCTGCAGTCCAATACCTCTCAAAATTAGAATAGAGATTGTCACTTCAAAGATGATAGTCTGAATCTGCTCCAGTGTATAGAAAAATTTATCCTCATAACTTCAATCTCAGAACATACTTTTTCAAAGGAGCTGTGATTTGATTGAATTAATGTTCAGAAAAATTGATGCCCCAGAGCATGGATGAAAACAACAGAAAAACCAACTGATAATTAGTGGAGTTTCACACCTAGGTGCCATCAGGGCAAGAGGGGAATAGAACCTACCCAAACCTGTGTCATTCTAGGGTAACTGTGAGCATATCTGAAATTGCACCTGCTCTAGGTTAACACTGTAGGAAGGAGGAAGTACAGATCTCATTAAAATAATTCATCTGGCAATAAACAAATATACAAGCAAATAAGAATAAAAAGTCCCAGGTTGGAGGGGAGTCCACTGTATCTAGAGTTGCTACCACATGTTATTTAAAAAGAAATAAGAAAGTGTGACTCATTGACTGGGGAAGAAAGTAATTAACAAAACTGCCTGTAGGAGTGACTGATGTTGATATTATTAGCAAAAGACTAAAGAGGTTCACAGAACTAAAGGAAACCACAATTAAATAAAGGAATGCATGATGGCAATGTTTCATCAAATGGGGACTATCAATAAAGAGACAGAAATGAAATGGAAATTCAGTAGTTGAAAAGTGTGGTAACTAGAAGAAAACACTTGCAAGGAAAAACAGTGAGTTTGGAACTTCCAGGAAAAATAATAAGTAAACATGAAGATAGATTGTTAAAGTTTATACAAGTAGAAGAATACAGAAAAAATAATGAAGAAGAAAAATGAACAGTGTCTCAGGGAAATGTGGGACTTCGCTAAGCACATCAATTTACACATAGCAGGAGTACCAGAGGAAGAGGGAAGAGAGATAGGAGCAGAAAAACCTAGTCAAAGAAATAATGGTGGAAAAAATCTCAAACTTATTGAAATTAAAATAAAACTTCCATGTCCAGAAAACATAACTAAGGGATAAAAGCAAAGAGATCAAACACATCACAGCGAGTGTCAAAAATCAACGATCAGGAGAAAGACATTGAAAGATACAACAGAGAAATGATTCATTAGTTAAGAAGCAATCACAGTGAGATAACTAACTTTGAAGCAGAAGCACTAGCCACCAGAATGTTATGGGATAACATACTCAAACCGTTCAAAGAGAGGTTGTCAGGCAACAGAAGTCTTAGCCAGCAAGGATTACTTTCAAAATTTAAAGAAAAAATAAGAACTTTCTAGATAAACACATATACAGTATTTGGGGCTAATACACCAACCTTACAAAAAGTACTAAAGGGTATTCTTCATGCATAAAGTCAGTAATTCCAGGCCATGTGAATGAAAAAGAGCACTGGCAGAGGTAATTATGTAATAAAATGCTATATAAAGAACTTGATTCTGATAGATCAGGATAATTACAGTAAACTTGACCGAACAGTGAAAATGAACTTAATATATATACTGAAAAGTCATTGAGTAAATAAGTGGTACATTGCACAATATTTTCTTAATGTAAAAGAGAGGATGCGGAATGGAGGAACAAAGGAGATAAGTAAAGCAAAATCTATAATGCACATGTAAATTCAAGTGTAGCACTATTAAAAGTGAATGAACTAAGTAATCCAATCAAAAAACAGTGAGAGACTGGGATGGAACTCCTGACTCCTGGCCCAGCCCTGGCTGTTTTGGCCATTTAGGGAATGAACTAGTGGATGGAAGACCTCTCTGTCTGTCTCTCACTCTCTGTAAATACCTACATCTTAAAAAAATTAACAGAAAGGAAGAGACACCCATAACCAAAATTATGGTATATGACTGAAGCAGTATACTGAGGGTAATATATAGCTTTATAACACTAGAGAATGATAAACAAATTAATGTAAAGCAATCAGAAAGAAATTAGAGTAAATAAAATCAAATAGCAAGTAGACACAAATGAAATAGAGAATTGGCAAACTATCATTTAGAATGACCCAAACAAAGAAAAGAAATTCAAGTCAATAGAATAAGAAACTAAAGTTCATTACTTCTTACCTCAGCAATAAAAAGTTCATAAGCCAAAACTATGAACAACCCCATCAATTCCATGATTTAGATGAAATTGACAAATTCTTAAAAAGTCACACACTATAATTTACTGAAAAATGAATAAAGATGTCTGAACAACAAATGAATACATTGAATTGGTAACCAAAAACTTCACTCTATGCCCAAGTATAGATGGCTTCACTACTAAAGTTTACCAAACATTTAAAGGATTAATGCCCATTCTTCACAGACCCACGGATGAATATGGGCCATGAGAACGAACTAGAGCCTCCTATGGAGTCCCCCTCTGATGACAAGGGCTCATTGTCATCAGGGGACTGGATGACTGTAGGACTCCGCTGATGCCATCGTCAACTCAGTTACAAGCTGGATGAGGTCACAGACTCACTGATGGGCCAGAAATACAGGGGCCACCTGTCTCTGGGCCTTCAGCGGAACTGACAGGCGACCGTACTTTGTGTCTGCTAATACCAAGCAGTGGAGTTTCAGGGATCATGTTTGTCCTGCCATTTCCACCTCTTATTCTTGGAATTCTGAGTAACAACACAGAAAATCAAGAGCTATTGAGGAAACAGAAGGCCAGCGGCAGGGCCCACGTACCTGCGCCTCCCTCCCCTGCCCTGGATAGGAGGAGAGCAACCCCTCTTCTCTCCATGAACAACCACAGTCGAGACAACTGAAGCAGAAAGATCCTGTTCCTTCATGTGGAAAACAAAGACCATCCTGTACCAGGGTCTGGGCCCCACACAGCTTCTGCTCCACTCACTCCGCCAGGCCTCACCCTGCAGCCCTAGAAACCTTTGGTGTAGCCCAGCATGGCTCAGCTCAACACTGAAGGCCTCAGGACTAGGGAAGCTGATAGTGTAACTTTGGGTCCGAGGCCAGAGGCCTGAGAACCGAGGGTACTGCTGATGCAATCCCGGAGTCCCAAGGCCAGGGATCTCGGAGTTCTGATTCCCAGGAGGAGGAGAAGGGCATCCCAGCTTCAGGAGAGGCAGAATGGATGTCTTTGCTCTGACTTTTTGTTGTACTCAGGCCCCTAGATGATTGCATGGTGCTCCCCTATAAAGAGGGAAGGACACCCCCACTCAGTTCATTGACTCACATGCCACCCCTGGAAGTACCCTCACAGATGTTCCCAGAAATAAATCGTTTTTTAAAAATTAATTAATTTATTTAAAAGTCAGAGTTACATACAGAGAGAAGGAGAGGCAGAGAGAAAAAGAGAGAGAGAGAGAGAGAGAGAGAGAGATCTTCCATCCACTGGTTCACTACCCATTTGGCCGCAAGGGCCCGAGCTTTGCGGATCTGAAGCCAGGAACTAGGTGCTTCTTCCTGGTCTCCCACGTGGGTGCAGGGGCCTAAGCACTTGGGCCATCTTCTACTGCTTTCCCAGGCCACAGCAGAGAGCTGGATCGGAAGTGGAGCAGCCAGGACTTGAACTGACACCCACATGGGATGACAGCACTGCAGGCAGTGGCTTTACCTGCTATGCAACAGTGCTGGCCCCATCCCAGAAATAAACCTTTATCAGCTGTATAAGTATCCCTTTAAGATGAATCATCACAATATCTCCCACTGCGGTTCAACTTAATATACAATGTTTAATATACAGTGTTCCCATAACCTTTCAAAGACATTGCCTTCAAAATAACCATAGAGTGTAGACTTTCTTTATTTGCTTTTTAAAAGATTTATTTTTATTTATTTGAAAGACAGAGAGGCAGAGAGAGAGAGAGAGAGAGAGAGGTCTTCCATCCACTGGTTCACTCCCCAGGTGGCTGCAACGGCTGAAGCTGCACCAATCTGAAGCCAGGAGACAGGAGCCTCCTCCAGGTCTCCCACGAGGGTGCAGGGGCCCAAGGACTCAGGCCATCTTCCACCGCTTTCCCAGACCATAGCAGAGAGCTGGATGGGAAGAGGAGCAGCCAGAACTAGAACTGGCACCCATATGGGATGCCAGCGCTTCAGGCCAGGGCTTTAACCTGCTGTGCCACAGCGCCGGCCCTTGCTTTTTTTTTTTTTTTTTTTTTTTTTTAACAATCTTAAAACATTTCAAATAATACAGAGAGGTACAAAGAAGTGTTCAATGAATACACACCAACTTCATAAATGTTCACATTTTGCCATATTCACTAGAGTGTAAGCTTCCAAAGGCTGCCAACATTGCTCTAGGAGGCAAGAGGACAGAGTGGCTGGCACTGCCAGTGCCCAGCTGGTTGCCTTGGCCCCATCTGAGCAAACCTGCAGAGGCTGACCCAGTGTGTTTCTCCCTGGGACACACCTCCTTCCTCCCCCACTCCCTGCCCCATCTTCTGTGGCTTTTCTCCTTTCTTTGTAGAGGATGGGAAATGGTTCCAAAGAAATAGACAAACCATCCTGATGGAAACATGCACACAGATCTAACCTTGTGTTCTGCCTTTAGCTTATAATGTCTATTAGCGTTTCTCTGGACTGACTATAGTAACCCTTCTTTATAGTAGATTTCATGTTGCAGAGAACACACATTTATACCACGTCCTGTGGTCCAGAGAGGACACACATAGATTCAAACTGTCTGGGTCAGTGGTTCAAACTGTAATCATTCACACTCAGCAGGGAAAGCACTGAGCTACTGCTGCAAAGAAAAATGAATTTATTTTCTCTGGAATAAGTATAAGATAATAAAGTCCAGCAAACATTTCAAGGCAGAAAGATGGGTATATCTAACTGGTGATAAAACTGTCTAGTGGTAAAAGCCTCTGCATTCCTTAGCTCTGGAGTGGCTTAAATATTTTGTCTTCTAAGGAACAGTGATCAGATAGGGAAAGTTCATGGGCCAGCAGGGCCCAGTTCGATTTACTTTTCCTGCCATTTCAACAAGTCACCGTTTGGTGTTGATCTTCAATTCAGCTGCTTTTGTTGCACTAGAATCCTGCGTGATGAAAAGAGAATGGCGATTTCGTTTAGAAGGAAATATTCCAAGTGTGAACTAAGGAGTTAGAAATGGTCCTTTTAAATATTTTACATTTTTATTTACTTAAGAGGGAGGATGAGAAGGTAAGGAGGGAGGGTTGAAGGGAGAGGGAGGGGGAGGGGGAGAGGGAGAGGGAGAGGGAGCGAGCTGGTGTACTCCTAAATGCTTGCAACATTTGGAGATAGGTCAGGTTGAAAACAGAAGCAGGCAACTCAATTCTGATTCCCCACACGTGTAGCAGGAATCCATCCATGTGGGGCCTTACTGATGCCTCCCAGGGTCTGCATTAGCAGGAGACTAGAATCAGGAGTTAGAGCCAGGAATAGAAGCCAAGTGCTCTAATACAGAAAGTGAGCATCTTAACTGACATCTTGGTCACTAACCTAAACGCCCACCCTTCAAAGCGTCCTAACTTGCCATGAGCAGATGGACTCCGCACAGAGTCAACACAAGCACGTGGCAGAAATATCCATGTGAGTTCAGCTGTTGAGGATATACGTGGATTGTCCCTGCTCATCTGCTTTTTCCCTCGCCCCACATTCTCTTAAGACCCCCAACCATTGCTTCTCCAACTTCACCTCTACAGACTAAATGATCTCTTCTTTCCATTCCTTCATTTATTTAACATGTATTTATGGAAGTGGCTACCATGCATCAGGTACACAGAAAGCAATATTTTAAATCATTTATGATTTAGGAAAATGTATAAACATATATACGTGCTAAGTGATTTTAGGGCATGTAGTGATAGCTATTGGAATTGAAAATAATGTAATTAATTGTGAGTGGAATTATCAACAGACAAGCAGAAGTATGAGTTGCCAACGCATATGGAAGCAGATCTGAGGAAGAGAGAGTGGTGCAAAATCACATTCTCTAGAAATTTCTCTGTTACATGATGCAACGAGGTATGGCATGGGGAATGAGGCAAGGTTGGGAGGAGATAAGAAAGAACTGAGACGGCCGGCGCTGCGGCTCAATAGGCTAATCCTCCACCTGCGGCGCCAGCACCCCGGGTTCTAGTCCTGGTTGGGGTGCCGGTTCTGTCCCGGTTGCTCCTCTTCCAGGCCAGCTCTCTGCTATGGCCCGGGAGTGCAGTGGAGGATGGTCCAGGTCCTTGGGCCCTACACCCCCACATGGGAGACCAGGAGAAAGCACCTGACTCCTGGCTTCGGATCAGTGCAGCGCGCCAGCTGTAGCGGCCATTTGGGGGGTGAACCAACAGAAGGAAGATCTTTCTCTCTGTCTCTCTCTCTCACTGTCTAACTCTGCCTGGAAAAAAAAACACACAACAACGAACTGAGATCAGATTCTGAATAACACTGAGGAGCAGAGTAAAGTCATCTTTATTGTTGAGGTGAATCACTGATGACTATGACCAGACACAACTAGAAAGATCATCCCAGTTTCCAGGTAGCAAGGAATTTGTATTGAAAATCTCAGGTGCTAGGGGTGGTTATTTGGTACAGCATTTAAGATGCCACTTGGGGCACCTGCATTCCAAATCAGAGTGCCTAGGCTTGCTCCAATTCCAGCTTCCTGCTAGTGTGCACGTTGGGAGGCAACAGTGGTGAATTAAGTACTTGGGTCCTTTTCACCCATGTGGGAGACCTGAATTCCCAGCTCCCAGCTCCCAGCTTTAACACAGCCCCCACTGCTGCAGAATCTGGGGAATGAACCAGTGATGGAAGATTGTCTGTATCTCTGCCTTTCAAACAGATAAAAGTAAATAAATAAAAATTTAAAGAAGAAAATCTTGGTTTCTAGGTTTTATAATATATAGAAAAAATTGGGACAAAATTTTTACTTCTATATCTTAATTACTAGATTATTTCTTTTAAAGATAGAGACACAATCAATCAAGCAAATTGATATAGCCATCATATCATTAACATATTTTTATGGTAAGGATGCTGTAATTTATCCTTTTTGCAATTGTGGAATATATGATTCACTGTTATTATTTTTTCTGACAGGCAGAGTGGACAGTGAGAGAGAGAGAGAGAGAGGTCTTCCTTTGCCGTTGGTTCACCCTCCAATGGCCACCGTGGCCAGCACGCTGCAACTGGCGCACCGCGCTGATCCGATGGCAGGAGCCAGGTGTTTCTCCTGGTCTCCCATGGGGTGCAGGGCCCAAGCACTTGGGCCATCCTCCACTGCACTCCCTGGCCACAGCAGAGAGCTGGCCTGGAAGAGGGGCAACCAGGACAGAATCCGGCGCCCTGACCAGGACTAGAACCCGGTGTGCCAGCACCGCTAGGCGGAGGATTAGCCTAGTGAGCCGCGGCGCCGGCCTGATTCACTGTTATTAACTTTGATCACCATGCAGCGGAATAGCTCACTTAAACTTATTCTACCAGTCTTATTGAAACCTCACACCTTTTGATCAATATCTCTCCTTGTCCCCACCCCCTGAAGCCTCTGGAAACCCCTTTCTAATCTGTGATTCTACAAGATCAACTTTTTTAGATTTAAAATGTAGGTGAAATCATACAATATTTGTCTTTCTCTTATTGGCTTGTTTCACTTAGCATATTACTCTTTTAGTCCCAACCATGTTGCCCCAAATGACAGTGTACACACAGACCGAAACATCACATTGTACCCCATGAACGTAAACAATCATTATTTGTCAATCAAAAATAGGTTAGTAAAAAAGAGACATGTTTTAGTGAATTATTGCTGAGCAGAGCTCTTCCACTATTCAAGAGGCTATAGAAAAACGTGGTTATTTTCCCATATATAAGTAGTTAAAGTGGGAAGTCATGAAAAGATTAGGGAGGCTCTGAGTTTCTGCCTCTCTTTTTGATCCCCTATCAGGCAATTCAGTAGTGGAGAAAGAGGCTGAACCAAATCCAAGACTCGGTGAAAAGTAACTGCTTATAGGAGGCATAATTTAGAGTGCCAGCCCAAACTTAGGCCCTTGTCTCATGAATTTCCACATTTACAGCCCTATGGAAAGATCTGTGTTTGATATAAGAAAAAGCCTGTCCCAAAACTCTGACCCCAGGTCATTGGACAAATGATAGACACTTGACCCAAGGTCAACCAAGCCATTAAATTGTCCTAGTAGACCTACTCTCACCAAAATCACAATCTACAGACCGACATCATTGCTATCGCCAAGTAGAATGTTAGAAATACAGAATCTCAGGCATACCCAAGACCTCTAAAATCTGCATTTTACCAACATTCTCATATAATTCTTATGCTTATTTTTTGAGAAAAACAACTCTAGATCAGCTGGTTTGCCTTTCTTGAGAGCTGAGCAAGACACGTGGAAAACACATGGGTTATTAGTGAAGAAGAAAGCAAATGACTGGGGCCAGCGCTGTGGTGTAGAAGGTAAGGCTAATGCCTGCAGTGCCAGCATCCCATATGGCCACTGGTTCGAATCCTGGTTGCTCCAGTTCCAATCCAGCTCTCTACTGTGGCCTGGGAAAGCAGCGGAAGATGGCCCAAGACCTTGGGCCCCTGAACCTGGAGGAAGCTCCTGGCTCCTGGCTTCAGATCTGTCCAGCTCCAGCTGTTGTGGCCAATTGGAGAGTGAACCCATGGATGGAAGACCTCTCTCTCTCTCTCTCTCTCTCTCTCTCTCCCCCTCTCCCTCTCCCTCTTCCTCTCTGTAACTCTGACTTTCAAATAAATAAATCTTAAAAAAAGAAAGAAAGCAAATGACATACAGATGATAACTGATAACTGTGTTTATGTTCATGCCTATTGGAATGGAAATCCCATGACACTTTTTGCTGCTGAGTTACCTGGAGTGACCCCACATCCAGATTCTCTTTCTGGTTTCAGGTGTTCAGCTTTGTCTTGTACATCTGTGTTCTTAAATGTCCATGAGAGGGGCCAGTGCTGTGGCGTAGCGGGTGAAGCTGCCACCTGCAGTGCCAGCATCCCATATGCTGGTTCGAGTCTCAGCTGCTCCACTTCGATCTAACTCTGCTATGGTCTGGGAAAGCAGTAGAAGATGGAGCAAGTCCTTGGGCCCCTGCACCCTCGTGGGAGACCCGGAGGAAGCTCCTGGCTCCTGGCTTCATATCGGTGGCTCCAGCTGTTGTGGCCAATCAGGGAATGAGCCAGCAAATGGAAGACATCTCTCTCTCACCCATTCTGCCTCTCCTTCTCTCTCTGTGTAAATAAATAAATCTTAAAAAAAAAATCCATGGGAGAGCTCATCTACTATGTGTATACTTAGAATGAAACGCCATCTTCTTGGAGCCAGTTTGAGATTCTTTGCTTCCCACAGCAAAGTTGCCAAAATAAAATACAACTTAAAGGAACAGTCACTCAGCAGTTAATATAAGCAAAACACCTATTCAACCACATAATTTTAACAAGAGCAACAATTTATCTTGTGCATAAAACTGGAAGCAGTTTATTTCCGAGACACGGCCGGTCAGTGAGGCAAAAGCAGATCACTCCCATTTAAGACAGCATGCATCCAGTGAGGCCAGAAAGATGACATTTCTTGCATGGACAAAGACCATTTACTCATGACTAGACAGCCAGAAAGACTCCACATCAAGCAGAATTGGTCATCTTTGCCCACAGTCCCTTGGGGAGCAGAAGAGAATATCTGATGTAGGTATTCTGGTTTGAAACTCAAGAGTTTTGGCTTTTCCCCAAAACTCAGGAGTCTTCCTCTACATTCACTTTTTCTTGTTTTTATAAACTTCTTCAAAGGCAGCAGTATCTACCGTGAACATTGTGTCTTGCTCCATAGCAAGATACTTGATATTGAACAGTTACATAACCTTTCTGCTTCTCTATTTCTTTGTAAACTGGTGACATAAAACTCCATTCCTTTTATATGATGCCATGAAATAATCAAATCTACATATATACAGAGATAGAACTAATCAGTTATTTTTGATGTCAGTTATATGAATAAAACATACCCAATTTTTTCCCCTAATGTCTTAGTAGTTTAGCAGTGGAGTGTTTTGTTCAAAAGAAAATCTTGCATATTAAATAAGTATAAGAGCTGGTGGTTTGGTTGAAATAGCTATTGGCCGGCACTGTGGCTCACTAGGCTAATGCTCCGCCTGCGGTGCAGACACCCCAGGTTCTAGTCCCAGTTGGGGCGCTGGATTCTGTCCCGGTTGCTCCTCTTCCAGTCCAGCTCTCTGCTGTGGCCCGGGAGTGCAGTGGAGGATGGCCCAAGTGCTTGGGCCCTGCACCCGCAAGGGAGACCAGGAGGAAGCGCCTGGCTCCTGGCTTTGTATCAGCGCAGCATGCCAGCTGTGGCGGCCATCTGGGGGATGAACCAACGGAAAAGGAAGACCTTTCTCTCTATCTCTCTCTCTCACTGTCTAAGTCTGCCTGGCCAAAAAAAAAAAAAAAAAAACAACAACTATTGATAAAGATCTTTGGTAATCTGAGAGTTTAAGTCTTCAAATGTTGCAACTGAGTGCAAAGTTTCATGAAGATGAGTGTGAAAATCAGATTTTGTAAAACTTGAGAGACATCCTGTATACATCTCAACCACTATTCATGGGGTACCTGAAGTTTATGTTAGGACATGTACATATCCAAAGAACTCAGTTTAACTGGGGGTCAGATTTGCAGTGTGCGTGTATAGATACAGCACATGGTAAGCATTGTTCATTGATTGCTGAATAAATGCTACTAAAGCACAAATCTCTCTTCATTTATCTCTGATTAATGGAAGTAGGAGCAAAACTTCACCCGCATATGGAAGGTTGAGGAGATGAAAGGTTACACTCAACCTTGGGTTTTCAAGAATTCATAAGACATTTTGTATGAAATAAGTGAGAAAAGAGTGTTCTAACTAAGGAAGAACAAGGTAGATGAAACCATAGCTGGTATGACTGAGTGACATCAAAAATAGTCCATATTATGATAAGATTGGAACTTGATTGTTGAAGTCAGGCAGGGGAGAAAAGTGGGAAAAAAGCTAAATAAAACATAGGTTGAGATCTACTTTTGAAGCTTTGGCTTTCATGAGGCCTTGGCTCTTTGGCCAAAAACATTTAACAAGCTACTGGTGAGGCTTCACAAATAGGGAACAACAGCAGGAAACTGGGGTGGGGAAGAGAGAGATTTTCTGGTCTATTCTTTCCTGCCTTTCAGCTTTCCCCCCTGAGTCACCCCCAGTGAACTGCACCCCTGTACCAAAGGCCATGGTTTCTGTCGTGTGGCTTTCAACAGGTCCTGGTGGTCATCTCTCCCCGTTTCCTTCCCCCTCATTTACTTACGTATTCATTCTTTACTTGCATCAGCCTGGACTCCAGCACTGCTCCTTCATTCAGTAGGTAACAACTGGAATGTGCCCAGTATTCTGAGTTTTTAACAGAAGAAAAATCAGAACTGAGATTTGAAAGTATTAGCATTCTATAGTTGGGTAGTGAAGTTTTTATGAATTATCAGATATGGTTTTGTCATGTAGTACATTTTAAATGAGTTAAAATTACCACAGATCAAGGTCCTAGGAAACACAAACTACTTAAGTACTATGGTTAAGAATTTCACACAGCATAAACCTTCTTAAGGGAAATGTGGTTATTTTACACCGCATTTGGTGCAAATTGTTTATACTATTTGTTTCAGTAACACAAACACACTGTTCCTTGATTTATTAAAAGAAAAAAAGATGGGGCTGGTGCGGTGGTGGAGTAGGTTAATCCTCCACCTGCAGCATTTCATTTGGGCACCAGTTCTAGTCCTGGCTGCCCCTCTTCCAATTCAGCTCTCTGCTGTGGCCTGGGAAAGCAGTAGAAGATGGCCCAAGTGCTTGGGCCCCTGCACTCACGTGGGAGACCCAGAAGAAGCTCCTGGCTCCTGGCTTCGGATCGGTGCAGCTCCAGCCGTTGCGCGGTGCAGCTCCAGCCATTGCGGCCATCTGGGGAGTGAACCAACGGAAGGAAGACCTCTCTCTCTGTCTCTCCCTCTCACTGTCTGTAACTCTACCTCTCAAATAAATAAATAAAATCTTTAAAAAAAAAAAAAGAAGATGATGAGGGTTGACCAGAAAGTCTGATGTTAAATCAATGTTATCACATCACTACTTTGGATAAGAAATTCTTGAAAACATATGAAAATTTTCAAACTTGGTAGACCCCTTAAATAAATTTTGGTGAACTTTTTATGGTAATTCTTTGCTTCAATTAAAAAATGAGAGCAATTAATTACAATGCATTAAAACAAAAAAGCAAGACATAACAGCAGAAATCTATCATTAACCCATATTAAGAATTACATACACAATCCGTTAGAATTGGAAAAGCAATTCTATAAAATATAAATTAAAGAAAATAAGTCGATCAGTTGGGGAGGATTTTAGTAAATCAATCTCATTTTATTATTAGAAACAGGTAAATTATTGCAGAGAATAAAGAATTCATCTACATTTTTATTGAAAGTATGTACTACTAGACACTCAAATGGTCATTGAGGGGAATTTGTTATTTATGAAAGTGTTCCAGGAGTGAGAATTGTGGTACAGTGGGTTAAACCATTACTTAGGGTGCCTACCACATATAGCCGAGTGCTCTCTCTCTCCCCTTTTAAATAAAGGAAGAAAATAAATATTTTAAAAAGACACACTCCAGGTAGCACATGAATAAAGTTTTTAAGCTTCACTAAAAAACTTCATTAACTTTTTTGTTTCACTTAATTAAACATTGTTGTTTAACAGTAGTTGGTATCACAGAGAGCTAACTAGACGTTATATAGGCATTAATGGAGGAATGAAGCACCACATATAATTCTGAAGAACTTTTAAAAGTAATTTAAAATGCCTTAATAGTTTTAGTTATTGGAGAGGCAGACACACAAACACACACACACACACACACACAGAGAGAGAGAGAGAGAGAGAGAGAGAGAGCACTGCTCCATCTATTGGTTCATTCCCCAAAAGCCTGCAGTCACCAGGGCTGGGCTGAGCTAAAGGCAAACGCTGGGAGTGCAGCTCTCCCAAGGAACTCAGTTCCTAGGGCCATCACTTCTGATTCCCAGGCTCTGCATTAGCAGGCAGTTTGAGTCAGAAGCCAAATATCAGTGGGATCTAAGGGAGTGTTAACCATTGTCCTAACTGCTAGCCAAAATACTTGTTCCATTATGTAGGACTTTTACCTCTTTAAAAATATCAAACTTGAGAGGCCAGTGCTATGGTACAGTAGGTTAATCCTCTGCGTGCAGCGCCGGCTTCCCATTTGGGAGCTGGTTCTAGTCCTGGCTGCTCCTCTTCTGATCCAGCTCTCTGCTGTGGCCTGGGAAAGCAGCAGAAGATGACCCAAGTGCTGGGCCCCTGCACCCACATGGAGACCCAGAAGAAGCACCTGGCTCCTTGCTTTGGATTGGTGCAGCTCCGGCCGTGGTGGCCATTTGGGGAGTGAACCAATGGAAGGAAGATCTTTCTCTCTGTCTCTCCTTTTCACTGTCTGTAACGCTACCTCTCAAATAAACAAATAAAAGAAAAATCAAATGAGTCAAATCAACCCTCTAAACTGTTAATTTTGAGGAAGTATAGATGCAGAGAAACATTAAAATTAGACCTTGGAGGTATAATAATTTCACAGAATGAAAAATAATGGAGAGAGGAAATCCACAGATTATGACTTGGAAAGAACTCTGCTTGCCAGTTGAAAAATGTCACTTTCATTTTATAGATTCTTATTCAGAAAAACTGAGATTTATGATATGAGTAAATTGGAAGAAATTACTGGATTTTAGATGACATAAAAAGATTATTATTTTCAGTTGGGTAGCATTTTGAGGATTAGGCTAAAAAATCTTCTCCCTTACTGAAATAAGCACAGATAATATGACATCCTGTCTTGAATTTGTTTCAAAATAGTTTTGGAAGGGAAGACGTAGGTAGAGGGTGAGCCGAAACGTGACTGGCTGTGAGTTGACAGTTGTAGAATCTGGGTGATGGGCTCTCAGGGGGTTATTACACTAGTCTGCCTAATTTCATATGTGATTAAAATCTTCTGCAGTAAAACGTAAAAATAAGTAAACAGCAAATGTACAAGGTGAGTGGAATGTGGAATTCTAATTCATCAGATGCAGTAAGGAAGGAAAAACATGGTTTCTTCAGTGAACGTAATTGGCTACTTTTTAATCTACATGTTTAAAAATTTTCCTCCTTTTGTGCCCTCTGGGACTTGCAGCAGTAAAAACCGTCTGTGGCATTTGCTTTCCCCCAACCCTCTCTCAGAAGTGTAGGAAAACCAGAAAACCTGGAAAAATTGTAATGATATTTATTGTGGCCAAGCCCAAATATTGGGAATTATAATTTCACACAATTACTGCTGGTAGACAAGAGAGCCATCACTATTCAATGAAGTTAATGGATTTTTTTCTTACTGATTTTCTTTGTTAATTTTTCCACTGATTCTCTTGAATTTCTAAAGATATATATATATATATATATATATATATATATATAGCCCTACAATCTGCAGCAACAAAATCTTTTTCTTGTGTTTCCAAGTATTCAGATTATTTCAAAAATTTGGTTGGAATAGCAAATTAATTCCTGATCTACATGAAATTCAGTGAAAATAGTTATTTTCAGTTTTTCACTTAAGAATTGGCTTTTGGATAGAGAGATTGTATCATTTATATTTTAAACAATTTTTAACACTTGAAAAATAATGTTTAATATCGTTAAGATTTGAAAGATGCATTTATTTATTTGAAAGTCAGAGTTATAGAGAGTGAGAGAGGGAGAGACTGAGAGAGAAATCTTCCATCCGTTGGGTCACTCCCCAAACGGCCGCAACGGCCAGGGTAGGGCCAGGCTGAAGCCGGGAGCCAAGAGCTTCTTCCAGGTCTCTGATGTGAATGTAGGGATCCAAGTACTTGGGCCAAACTCTGCTCCCTCCCAGCACATTAGCAGAGAATTAGATAGGAAACAGAGCAGCTAGCACTCGAACCAGGCCCCGTAAGGTATGCTGGCATCACAGGTGGTGGCTTAATCAGGTACACCACAATGCAGGCCCTTAAAACTAAAAAATAAATTTGTAAAACAAAAGCTGTTAATTTGAACAGAACTTCCTTTTTTTTCTATTTTTGCAAGATTTAACCTAAGAAAAGAATGAAGACTTTCATAATATGACTTTTTCTCAAAAATTTTATTAACTTATTAAAATTATCAGATTTATGAAATTTCACCATCTGTTTTTCACAATTCTAATATTTTTATGTGTGAATATACTTACATATTTATAAAATATAATCCTTCTATTTAACTGGAGGTTTTAAAAGTATTTATGAATGTTCTGCTATCATAAATACCATTATTGAAAGTTACATCTCTGTGGCTGGCATTGTGGTGCAGTAGGTAAAGCCGCCATCTGCAGTGCTAGCATCCTATATGGGCGCCAGTTCGAGTCCCAGCTGCTCCACTTCCAATCTAGCTCTCTGTTATGGCTTGGGAATGGCCCAGACCCAGAAGAAGCTCCTGGTTCCTGGCTTGGATCGGCCCAACTCCATCGTTGCAGCCATTTGGGGAGTGAACCAGGTGCCTCTGCCTCTCTCTAACTCCACCTTTCAAATAAATAAATAAATCTTTAAAAAAAGAAAGTTACATCTCTGTGAGAATCTGATTATTTATTTATGAAAAGCTTTTGGTAGTGAAGATTGTAGGAAAATGTAACTATTTTAGTAACTAAAATATCTTTTAGTTACTAAGTATTCTAAGTTGCATTTTAGAAAGGAGCACACAAATTTACATTTAACAATGATATATTTTGGCTTCATTTTATGCTAATTTGTTACATATAATAACACATGGACTTTTTAGGTGTTGATAATTTATATGTTTAATAATTTTTAAAATAATAATTTGGAATATTCACACAGGTTTCTAAGGCTACAAATTACTATTCATTTTTAGTTATTTCTTTTCCATTAAGTTGCTATCATCTTTGTATCCATCCAATATGTTGTAAATTCAGTTAATAAATATCATTTTCTTATTAAAGATTAGGCAGTACACACCAAAATGAAAAATCAATGCAAGTTTATACTTTCAAATTTTTTGTTTGTGTGTGTGTGTGTGTGTGTGTGTGTGGCATGGTACAGCATTGATGGTATGCCAGTGATGAGGTCTGACTGTTATTTTATTTTTAAATTTTTTCATTTATTTCAGAGGAAGGGAGAGAGAGAAAGAAGTAGAGACAGGTAGGGACAGAGTTCCCATAAGCTGGCGCACCCACCTCGAATGCTACCCAGATGTCTACAATGGCCAGCACTGGACACAGGCTGAAACCCAAGGCCAGAAATGCAACTTAGGTGTCCCACGTGGCTAACAGGAACCCAGCTACTTGAGTCTTCACCGCCGCCGCTCACCACCTGCATTGGCAGGCAGTTGGACACAGGAGTCAGAGCTGGGAACTGAACCCATGCATTCTAATGGGGGATGTGAGCATTCTATTTTCGAGAGAGAGAGAGAGAGAGAGAGAGAGAGAGAGATTGATTGATTCTATCTGCTTCTTCATTTCCAACAGCATGGGCTGGGCTATGCCAATACTAGGAATCAGAAACTCCATCCAGGTCTCCCACATGGGTGACAGAGTCCCAAGCACTTGGGCCATCTACCACTGCCTTCCCGGGTGCATTAGCAGGAAGCTGGATCAGAAGCAGAGCAGCCAAGGCTCAAACCTTTGCTCTGATATGGGATGGCAGTGTCACAGGCAGAGACTGAACTTGCTATGTCAGAAGTGGGTGTCTTTAGCAACATCTGAACTGATAGGCATAACATCCAAACCAGGCTGATATTTTATGTCGGACATCCCGAAGTCGGCTGAGATTTCATAGAAGAGCTCAAACCAGCTATACTGTACTTTCCCGCTGTGTGTAATATACATCATAGTTGTCTACATTAAAATTCCATTGCACCATTTTTCCTTTTTAAGTCTGACATGTTGAGAACCACAGAACAAAGTTAAAATGACAGATATTTATTAAACGTCTGGCTGCTCTAGCTAATGGGGCTTAGCGTATCTTGCATTTTTAGTTTCAGCTGCCAGTTCCTGAGCAAGAGACTCTACTGATAAAGGGTGGCTTTGATGAGAAAGCAGGGGGGAGGGTAATGTGATTTGGGTAAATGCACAAGTTTAATGGGGAGTGTTGAAAGAGCTGAAATAGAAATGCCTTCAGAGGTTCTTCACTCTCACAAGTTGATTCTATGATGCTGTCACCACCAGCTTGTCAAATGTGGCAGACAGAGGTGGAGAAACACCAGTCCGCCCAGAGATGCAGAACAGATGTCAAACAGTCAAGAGTGTGAGCTGGCAAGGGAATTTGGATAGGGACATGCAAAAACTCCTTCTTCAAGAGGTTCTTTTACCCTCTCATTTTTAAATATTTCGTTGTGCTGAATTATTTTTTTTAAATTTGCCTCCTAGGCATACTATGTTTCAAAACTGCAAAGTGCATAGAAGGCTTGACATGTTAAGAAGCAGTTTGCACAAACTTCACTAACCTTTCCAGCCAGGTGCATATCTAGAAATTCTCTAGGCACATGGGGTCTGGAGTTTTATTATGCCATACACATGTCACACCATGGTTCATCAGACCTCAGCAAGCTATGCAGACCTGGCTCTATCAGCCATTTTGATTCACACCTGACCACAAGTTTCCAAGTCTCAGGTGGGCCTTGGCCCACTTTTCTGAGACTACAGTGAGCAGTCTCTATTCCTTCAATAGTACCCGCTTCTGTTGGATTATTCCAACTCTAAATTCAATTCTTTATAATTATTTTCAACAGTGGACAGGTTCCACTTGATATGAATGATGTTTTTCATTTTCTTCTTGGAAATACACAAGCATTCTATGTTTAATTAACTAAAAAGAAGTGATCTTTTTTTAAAAAGATTTATTTTATTTATTTGAAAGTCATAGTTACACACACAGAGAGAAGAAGAGACAGAAAGAGAGAGGGAGGTCTTCCATCCACTGGTTCATGCCCCAGTTGGCAGCAAAAGCTGGAGCTGGGCCGATCCGAAGCCAGGAGCCAGGACCTTCTTCTGGGTCTCCCACGTGGGTACAGGGGCCCAAGGACTTGAGCCATCTTCCACTGCTTTCCCAGGCCATAGCCGCGAACTGGATTGGAAGTGGAGCAGCGGGGACTCAAACCAGCACCTATATGGGATGCTGGCACTGCAGGCGGCGGCTTTACCTGCTACGCCACAGCGCCAGCTCCACAAAGGGATCTTGATCATGGCACTTTGCAGTTCGCGCTTTGCCCTGGTGGTCGTTATTTCCCAGGTCCACCCAGGACTGTGCAGGAGTGCATACACCTCCCTGCCATTCACAGACCTCAAGAACCACAGGACCTCTCTTCCCCCACCAGGTTTAGCCCAACTTTCTCCCAGTATTTCTGTCTCTGCTCTCCCCCCTACCCTAATAGAATGTTATGCAAGAACTCGGGTTTAATGGAACCATACAAAATTTAGTTAACAATAACTATGCAGAGAGAGGAGAGGAGAAAGAGAGAAATCTTCCATCTGCTGGTTCACTCCCCAACTGGTCACAACAGCTGGAGCTGCACCCATCTGAAGCCAGGAGCCAGGAATTCTTCTGGGTCTCCCATGTGGGTTCAGGGGCCCAAAGACTTGGGCCATCTTCCACTGTTTTCTCAGACCATAGCAGAGAGCTGGATTGGAAGTGAAGCAGCAGGGACTCGAACCAGTGCCCATATGGGATGCCACAGTGCCAGAACCAAGAGAGAGAGCTGTTATTTTTAAAATTAACCTCATGCTAGCCATTGCTGCCAACTGGGGAGTGAACCAGCAGATGGAAGACTCTCTCTCTCTTTCTCTCTGCCTCCTCTTCTCTCTCTGTGTAACTCTATATTTCAAATAAATAAATAATAAATCTTTTTTTAAGTATCCACCTAAATCCTAAATGTGGCATTAAATCCTTGTAAAATTCTACTTGGTGATCAATTTACTTGATAAATATCCACTTAATAAATATGCAGTACTTTTGGGGACAACTGAAATGTAAGAACAACAGACACAGAGTCTTTCTAGAATCTAAAGGATCATTTTAGATTCTCCTAGAGAAAAGATTAAAATATTTGTTTTTTTTTTAACATTTATTTTATTTATTTGAAAGACAAAGCTACAGTGAGAGGTAGAGACAGAGAGAGGTCTTCCAACTGCTGGTTCACTCCCCAGATGGCCACAATGGCCGGAGCTGCGTTGATCTGAAGCCATGAACCAAGAACTTCCTCCAGGTTTCCCACACAGGCACAGGGGCCCAAGGACTTGGGCCGTCTTCTACTGCTTTCCCAGGCCTTAGCAGAGAGCTGGTTCGGAAGTGGAGCAGCCGGGACTAGAACCAGCGCCCATATGGGATGCCAGCGCTTCAGGCCAGGGCATTAACCTGCTGTGCCACAGCGCCGGCCCTAAGATTAAAATATTTGAACATAGTGAGATGTAATGGAAAATGCCCAGACCTGTGCTCCTGTGTTCATATACATTTTATGTATTTACGCAGAGATTAGATACCCCTAGGCATTTTTGAAACACTAAGTTTCCATAAAAACGTTAACTGCATTTATAATTCACAAACTGTAAGATATTTACGAACCGCTTCCAGCCTAAACAGAATCACACCTTAGTGTTGGAATTTCTCCCAATACCTTGTGAAGTGTTGTTTACATTTACCTACGTGTATTTAATCACTGATCTGTTATATAACATGAAATTCCGTTACCCATATTTTAAAAAGTAATTAATTGTGGAGATAGCCAACTGAATCAAGTGCAGGTAATGAATACTGTGGAGGTGTTATTTTAAAATAATGTACCTATTTTCCGTCAGAAAGAACCAGAACTACATGGAATGATTTATTCATGGCATTTGACAGTATGCTCATCTATGAAATATGTAAAAGCATTCTGTTACAAATAAGCTATCCTTAGTATTTATGATCCTATCCTCTTCCGACACCAATTATACCTGCTAATAAACAGGGAGAGGGGGACTGGGCTGTTGCACAGCGGGTTAAAGCCCTGGCCTGAAGTGCTAGCATCCCATACGGGCACCAGTTCGAGTCCCAGCAGCTCCACTTCTGATCCAGCTCTCTGCTATGGCCTGGGATAGCAGTAGAAGATGGCCCAAGTCTTTGGGCCCCTGCAACCACATGGGAGACCCAGAAGAAGCTCCTGGCTCCTGGCTTCGGATCGGCACAGCCCTGGCCATTGCAGCCATCTGGGGAGTGAACCAACGAATGGAAGAACTCTCTCTGTCTCTACCTCTTTCTGTAACTCTTTCAAATAAATAAAATAAATCTTAAAAAAATTAAAAATAAACAAAAATAAACAGGGTGGGAAATTTCCTTATTCTACTGTTGAAGCAGTTTTATTTATTGATATTCAATAAGATATTATTGGAATGTTTTAATCTCCTTTACGTTGTGTGTGAGTGTGCACATATACGGACATTTTGGATTATAAAAAGGTGAGAAAATATTTTTAATGAAATAATTTTTCAAATAATCATTCAAGTTTTTATTCCCTTCAACTTTATAATGAATGGTCTTCTAAAACCTATTCTATTTCATTTACTTTCAATTTATTATAATACATTGATCATTCTATATGAAGTTCTTTCAATATTGTTTTGGGTTCCTTTAACATTCACAATGTTTTCATTAAGTCAATTCTGTTTTTTCAGTCTTGTTAGGTGTTTGTACAGCTTTTTGATACCTTTTTCAAGAGCTAGCTTTCAATTTTGTGTATTTTCTATTATTTGATAATCTACTTTTTTCTTTATTTTTTATTTTTATTATTAAAAGCAGAAATAAGATGAATGATGAAAGTAACTCTTTTTCTATCTTCTTAATTGATTCTTTTAAATGCTGTACTTTCCCCTTTCTTCTTATTACCTTAATTTAAGGCTGGAATTTTGTGTATTGCCTTAGCTACCAATTAAATTTTTGACACATAACTTATGCTATTGTTTAGCAGTGAATATTTTATAATTTCCATTAGATTTTCATCTGAAAATAATGGAATAATTAAGGGTATTCTTTTTTCATATTTTCCCCAAAATAGGGTTTGGATTATCATTTAACCATTGATTTCCACTTTCTCCAATGTGATAAAATATGTAGTCAGGATAGTACTGATCTCTGAAATTATCTGTAATTTTACTTATAGCCTTCTCTGTGGTCATTTTTTTGTTTTATTTGCCTTTGAAAATCATAGTTATAGGAGTGGGCATTCTGGCTACTGTTGAAGATGCATCACTGTAGCTGGTTTGGAGCCCCAGGTCCAACTCCTGAATGTCACTCGCCACCAGTGCAGACCTAGGAAACAGCAGTGAAGGCTCAAGTATTGGGTTCCTGCCAGCCCTGAGGGAGACCTGCATTGCATTCCCAGCTCCTGACTCGGCTCCAGCTCAGCTCTGGCCATTGCATGCATTTGGGAGTGACTGACTTTGTTGAATTTTACTCTGAAAATCTGTGTCCCAAGCTTCTGCAGACTTAAAAATTTATAAGCGTGTCACCCATTCTGGCTTCCACTTCCACTTCTGACTGTGATATTAATAATCCTCATCACATCTCGGCCTTTTGGCTAAGATCAAGTGTAATAATCTTCTTCACTTATTACTCTTGGCATTTCCACCTTTTAATTCTTCATGCTACTATTTATACAAAACTATTTTAATTATGTTTATTCAGAAATTTGCTATGTTTTAAAAGAAAAAGGGTGAACAATCAGTTCTTTTTTCCTCCATATTTACCTAGAGTCCATCAGAATAATTATTTTTTAATTTTTAAACTTTTCAAAATATCATCTTTTTTGTAATTAGTCCATTCAAATTGTCATTTCAGGGAAAAGTTGCTTATAAACTTGAAGAACAAAGACTTTAATACTTTAAAAGGCATCTCGATTACATAAAAAGGAATACTTTCAAATTCATTTTGAAGAACTAGCATACCACTTAAAGCAGGTAACACAAAATGGAAAAGTATGAAGCTTTGTTTCATCACTTTAGAGGTAAAATTTCTATACAAAAAGGAGTCAAATTCAATAATGAGGTGAAGAAACAGAATGCCATATTCATATAGTGTTAATATAGTGTTAATACAACAAATATAAAGTTTAAGAATGGTAGAACTTGGGAAATTTGTTATTTTCTGTAGATATTTTAATGGTCTCGGAGAAAACAGATGTGGACATCTGGATTTTACAGTGAACAAGACATTAAACAAAACACAAGACAAAACTTCCATTTCTACTAGGAATACTGAGATTAAAATTTTCTTCTTTCATATGGTGTCACTCAAATACATGAAAATATATATAATATATTGTATGTAAACCAATTCTCAAAATTTCTAGAAATTTAATCAGTCTGTTTTCCAAAGTCTGACAATATGGAACCACTTAATTGTAAAGGGAGATTACTTAAGGGGCCAGCGCTGTGGCGTAGCAGGTAGGGCTGCTGCCTGCAGTGCTGCCATCCCATATGGGTGCCGGTTCATGTCCCGGCTGCTCCACTTCCGATCCAGCTCTCTGCTGTGGCCTGGAATAGCAGTAGAAGATGGCCCAAGTCCTTGGGCCCCTTCACCCATGTGGGAAACCCAGAGGAAGCTCCTGGCTCCTGGCTTCGGATCGGCACAGCTCCGGCTGTTTTAGCCAATTGGGGAATGAACCAGGGAATGTAAGACCTCTCTCTCTCTCTCTCTCTCTCTTTCTCTCTCTCTCTCTCTCTCTCTCTCTCTGCCTTTCCTTCTCTCTCTGTGTAACTTTGACTTTCAAATAAATAAGTATTAAAAACAAAAAAAGCAGTGGCAGTAGTAGAAGTGCTTGGACCCCTGTACTCATGTGGGAAACCAGGAAAGAACTCCTGGTTCCTGGCTTTGTTCTGGCACAGTCCCGGCCGTTGCGGTCATTTGGGGAATGAACCAGCGGATGGAAGATCTCTCTCTCTCCCCCACTCTTTCCCTGTAACTCTGCCTTTGAAAAAGATAAATAAATCTTTTTTAAAAATGATTTTGAAAAATGAATGCTCTAGAACAATCAGATTTCAAAATTGTCATAGAATAATGAGATTAGGTCTGTTCTTAGAGACATTAAGCCATATGGAGATTTTGTGGTTTTGTGTGCTTTCAACATGCTGATTCTACACATAGTGTCATCTCAAAATGGCACCTCAAGGCTAAATCTGCTCTTTAAGAGTGGTCTAAAGAATACTGTGACTCCATGCAGAGAAGTGCTGCATGCAGTGTTCTATCCGCTGTAGCTGCATCAACAGCTTCGTACAGTAGGATTGTGGCGGTGAGTGGAATAACTTACTCCCATGCCTTATTTTATTAAAAAAAAGTTCAAGGCAAAAATTTATGTCTCAAAACCTTACCACTGGGCCTGGCGCCGTGGCTCACTTGGGTAATCCTCCACCTGCAGGGCCACCATCCCATCTGGGCACCGGGTTCTAGTCCCGGTTGCTCCTCTTCCAATCCATCTCTCTGTGGTGGCCCGGAAAGGCAGTGGAGGATGGCCCAGGTAAGTGCTTGGGCCCTGCACCCGCATGGGAGACCAGAGGAAGTGCCTGGCTCCTGGCTTTGGATCAGCGCAGCGCTGGCTGTGGCAGCCATTTGTGGGGGAGAACCAACGCAAAAAAGACCTTTCTGTCTCTCTCTATCTGTAACTCTACCTGTCAAATAAATAAATAAAAAATCTTAAAAAAAAGAAAGAAATGGCTGGCGCCGCGGCTCACTAGGCTAATCCTCCGCCTTGCGGCACCGGCACACCGGGTTCTAGCCCCGGTTGGGGCGCCGGATTCTGTCCCGGTTGCCCCTCTTCCAGGCCAGCTCTCTGCTGTGGCCAGGGAGTGCAGTGGAGGATGGCCCAGGTCCTTGGGCCCTGCACCCCATGGGAGACCAGGGTAAGTACCTGGCTCCTGCCTTCGGATCAGCACGGTGCACCAGCCGCGGCGGCCATTGGAGGGTGAACCAATGGCAAAGGAAGACCTTTCTCTCTGTCTGTCTCTCTCACTGTCCACTCTGCCTGTCAAAAAAAAAAAAAAAAAAAAAAAGAAAGAAAGAAAGAAAGAAAGAAAGAAAGAAAGAAAGAAAATCTTACCATTGTTAAAGCGATGATGAAAATCATTGTATATAGAAAAAAATGATCTTCAACTTTGATCTTACACCACCTGGGTTAAGAATGATGTATTATTATCATTTTTTGTTTTTGTTTTTTGACAGGCAGAGTGGACAGTGAGAGAGAGAGAAAGGTCTTCCTTTGCCATTGGTTCACCCTCCAATGGCAGGCGCAGCCAGCGCGCTGCGGCTGGCACACCGCGCTGATCCGATGGCAGGAGCCAGGTACTTATCCTGGTCTCCCATGGGGTGCAGGGCCCAAGCACTTGGGCCATCCTCCACTGCACTCCCTGGCCACAGCAGAGAGCTGGCCGGGAAGAGGGGCAACCGGGACAGAATCCGGTGCCCCAACCGGGACTAGAACCTGGTGTGCTGGCGCCGCAAGGCGGAAGATTAGCCTAGTGAGCCGCGGTGCCGGCCTATTATTTATTTATTTATTTTTAAATGAAGAACTAAATCTGAGAACAAACTGCTGTCTACTGAACCATTGAAGTTACAGTACAGCTGGGGTTGGTGCCTTTCTGTCATCCATATGCCTCGTTACTTGTCTGTCTTCTTGCATTGCAGACATGGACCTAATTGGTTTACTCTGCCTTTCTACTCCTCTCCTAGAACATTTTCAGGCACAGCGTGTACTTACTGAAGGTGTGCAGCGGCAGAGGAAGGAGAATACACTACTTGGGTGTGTCAGCTCTGCAGCATAGTGGTGTGAGGCTGCCATGGAAGCTGAGAGGCCAGTGCAAGGACAAGAAGGAGCTGTATTGCAGTTCTGGTCTGCGAAAGGGGCCATTTCCATGCTCTTGAACTTCCATCTCTTAGATTGAGAACAGGCAGCCAGCACCTTCAGGTAAAAACACAAATTTGTCAAGAGGCTGCTCACCACTGGAGAGCATCAGTTTGAAGGCAATGCCTAGAACCAGTGTTGGAGCTCTCCTAACAAAATGCTAATCCCAGTATGCATTCCTGCATAGTGGCCACAAAAAATGCAGCAGGGGAAGACAATTTGCCAGGGGTCACATCTCAGTGGCCCAGCATCCATGGCTTTGTGATTGCTGCTGACAGAGCTTATCTCGATGTCTTTTGTGAGAACATCTGAGTTCTGCAGTAGCTGGGGAGCTTTACAGAAGAGAGAGCCAGCACTTATCAACCAGGCTGAAGGAGTGAGGTGTAGAAATTTTTAGTTTTTACTGCTTTTATGAATCCATTGTCTCTCCCCATTTGTCTAGCCTGGGAAAGCACCTGTTAAGGTTCCAGAGAGTTGGCCAATTTTTCCTGCTTTATAAGTGGAAATACAACTCCCTTTAGGCTCCCGAGTCTGCATTTGGAGGGAAATCTCCTGCTTGTTGCCCACGTCTCAGTTTCCATTTCAAAATGCCTCAGCAAGCTTTTCTCCAAACAAGCTGTGCATAAATGAATGTCTAGGAGCATTCAGTACATATTAGAGTCCAGGGCATTGTGATATACATCTAAGAGGTACGCAGAGGAAATTCTCCAGAGTGAAGGCAAGAGCAAGCCAAGGCAGGCGCTGAAGATGAAGACCTGCAAGTACGTGATTATCACACCCTGGCTAGCCCTGCTGCGCCCCATTGAAAAACTGAACATGCATCTAAATCGGTAGAAAGACTTTCTCAGTAGGAAGAGATTTCAGACTGGAGGGGGCAGGTTCAGACTGGGTTTGTTTGACTTCTTGCACATCAGCAGAAAATAGCTGCAGTTTTGCTTGCTCTTATTCTACTCTCTGGTTAAAAAATTGAGACGGGGTGTGGAGGATGCCGTGGAGAAAGAAAGTAGGAGAACTGGGAAGTGCGAGGCTTGTAATAGCTTCTGTTAAAATATTTGTAAAGTACTCCGATGTAAAGAAATCGAGGGACTGGTGCTGTGGCGCAGCGGGTAAAGCCGCTGCCTGTAGTGCTAGCGTCCCATGTGGACACCGGTTCGAGTCCTGGCTGCTCTACTTCCTAGCCAGCTCTCTGATGTGGCCTGGGAAAGCAGTAGAAGATGGCCCAAGTCCTTGGGCCTTGCACCCATGTGGGAGACCCGGAAGAAGCTCCTGGCTCCTGGCTTCAGATCGGCGCAGCTCTGGCCATTGTGGTCATTTGGGGAATGAACCAGTGGGTGGAAGACCTCTCTCTCTCTCTTTCTCTCTCTCTGCCTCTGCCTCTCTGTAACTCTGCCTTTCAAATAAATAAATAAATCTTTAAAAATAAAGAAATTGATTAACAGGATAGTAGGGAAAATGAAGACTTCTTAGAAAATAATTAATTTTATTATGTGTGATGTAACACTTTCTAAGTAAATTTCATCCTTGCAAATAAGTTGGAAAAATTACCACCACTGTTGCCAGTATCTGACATTTCCTATATTTGGAGAAACTTATCCTATGATGTTATGGCTCAGATATGTTTGCTCCCCTAAGGGTTCATGTGCAGGTGATATTGGAGATGACACCCTAAAATCTATATGAAAATGTGGCCCCTTAAAGTTCCCCAGAAGTGCCATCTGGGGTGCCACATGTGCTACCAGAATTTGGGGTGCCATACAATATCACCATATGCTTATTAATAGATACCCAATATTAATAAGCCCGAGAGGGTTCTTGCCTAATATTTACAGAAGAATTCTAAATACTGGCACAGATAAACAAGGCAGCATGGTACATTTTAAGCCTTTATTTAGTGAGAAAGAATCATAGGAGAGTGAGAGCTTTATCTAAGAGAGAGAGGTAAATTTGGATTCATACCGAGCACCAGGAACCAGCCACGTGGAGGAGCATCTAGGCCAGGAAGCCTAGGGCACGTGGCCTGAAGGCCATGCGTCCTGGGGGCACAGGGCTACAGCCAGTCCCCTCCTGGCTAGAGGCCAGTGGAGAAGAGAAGGGGCGGACACACTGTGTCCCAGGCTTTTAACCCACTTCCACATGGGAGTGGTTAATTAACCTGATTGGCAGGTGGGCACCCAGGTATGACCAGGTAGGTGCATGAGATCACACAGGGGCGTGACAAAGCTATCAGGTAGGGCGTAAAGTCACACAGGGGCGTGGTAAAGGCGTGGTCTTCCAGCTCACAAACCTAAACAATTTTAGCCTATATGCCTGCCTACTTCACAGGGAGTATGGTCCCCAGAGTGTTGGTGCTGACCTAGGATCTTAGAGATGGGTCCTATTAGAAGGCCATTAGCTCATGGGAGCTCCTCCATCATGAAGGGATTGAGGTTGTCTTGTGGGGCTGGGTTAGGTCTGATGTGACTGGGTTAGTTCTCATGAGAGCTGGTTGTTCAAGGTGGGGTCATAGACCTGGCCTTTCTGTACAGGTCCAGTTCCCTTTCCACTGCTCTGCCCCGTTGTGACACAGCAGGGGCCAGGCTCACCAGGCTCACCGGCACACAGGTGCTGCAATATTTGGATCCTTCAGCCACCAGAAATCATGAGCCAATTAAACCGCCCTCCATTCTAAATTACTCAGCCTTGAGGAATTGGTTACAGTAATATAAAACAGACTAAGACACAGAGTAATGCTCTCTGGATTTTCTTAATAGCAAAAGTGAGCCGGCGCTGTGGCTCACTAGGCTAATCCTCCGGCTTGTGGCGCCAGCACACCTGGTTCTAGTCCCGGTCAGGGCGCCGGATTCTGTCCCGGTTGCCCCTCTTGCAGGCCAGCTCTCTGCTGTGGCCAGGGAGTGCAGTGGAGGATGGCCCAAGTGCTTGGGCCCTGCACCCCATGGGAGACCAGAATAAGTACCTGGCTCCTGCCATTGGATCTGCGCGGTGCGCCAGGCTGCGGCAGCCATTGGAGGGTGAACCAACGGCAAAGGAAGACCTTTCTCTCTCTCTCTCTCTCACTGTCCATCTACCTGTTAAAAAAAAATAGCAAAAGTGTAATTTATATAACTTCATACACATGCTTCTTTTTTCGCTAATCTTCTTTAATAAATAAGTAGCCGTGTTTCTTGAGATACAGTCTTTGTAGACAGTATTTTATGGGTAGCATATATTTAATCCATCTCTCTATTTTTGTAGATAAAGAATATGGAGCACCTTCAAAGAGCAGTAGCAGGTACATGATCCCGCAGGAGGCAAAGACTGAGAGGCTGGAGCACCAAGAAGAGGCTTCCACTCAGGTCTCACTCTGCAGGGAGCAGGTGGGAAGCCAAGGAGTGCAGGTGGGGTAGCGGGGCCAATTTTTCCCTGGCTCAGAGTGTGTCTAAACCAAGGGCGCTCAAGACGAAACAATGAGCATATGTTGCAAACCTTGTAGGTGCTCAGAGAACTGCAATGCATGGATACAGTGCCTTTTTTTAGTACTCAATAAAAGGAATCCTCCTTTCACAGGGCCAGATCAAAGGGGACTCCTTAAGGGAAGCCCCACTGAGCAGAATAATTTTCTCCTTCATTTGCATTCCTTTATCACTTTGTTCATAACTATCCAGTGACATTTACCACATTTATTTTAATTACCTGTTCAAATGTCATCCTCCCATGAGACTGTGGATATATTAAGCAGCACATCATTTTAAAAATTACCTTTTCTAGTCCTAATATTTAACTCTGGCATGTAGTAGATGATCAATATATATTTGGTGAATTGAATTGCAACAAATCATTCTAACAGGTAACTTCAATCATAGATATTTTCTATATATTTTGCAAAAATATGTATTCATTGAAATTCTTTTAAAAGAGCCATTTAGTAAATATTTATTCCATGCTGACTTCTTGCTAAGCACTGGGATAAGACTAAGAGTAGAAAGATGAGGCAATCTACTGTAACACTATAGTCCTTGTTTTCAACGGATTCTTCATTTTAATGATGAATATAGAAAAAAATCAATAAGAACTGTATGATAAAACTAGAATAGAAAAATACACAGACAAAGGAATGTTACTTCACCCACAGGGAACTCTCTCAGTAAGCTTCAAAGAAAATGATAAAATGTGAAATGAGCCTTGGCAGATGGACAGAAATTCAGGACAGAGGGGAAAGAAAATTGTACTTCAAAGGGGCAGATGTGGGAGAGGGTGAGGAGGGGTTAGATCAAGGGCAGTGTGCCTGGGACCTAAGTTAGCCTGGGAGGGGAGAGTTAACGGTTAAGCAAGTGGAGTCTTGGTGCAAATGCACAACAGAATGGAGATCAGCTTCCAGATTTTTGGTAGGAGTGTCAAGTTCTATTTTTTTAAGAATTTTTTTTATTTTAAAAATCTATGTAAGAGGCAAAGAAATGGAAACAGAGATAGGCAGAGAGAAAATGGGAGGGAATGGAGTGGGGAAAGAGGAGAAAGAGTAAGAGGGATGGAGAGAGAAAGAGAGAGAGAGAGAGGGAGAGAGAGGGAGAGAGAGAGAACCTTCTACTAGTTCACTAGAAAAATAACCACAGTGGCTGGGCTGGAGTCAGAAGCCAGAAACTCAGTCCAGGTTTCCAATGTGTGGGTCGTATGCGCCCCACTACTTGAGCCATCATCACTGCCTCCTAGGTTATTTATTGGAGGGAAGCCTCGTACAGGATCCAGAGTTGGGAATCGAACCCATGCCCTGTGATGTGGGATAGGAGTATGTTAACAGCCCTCTCCTGGAGTGTTCATTTTTCATCACCAAACATTAGTGATTTATCTTCCTTCACAGAATTTTTCCATACCTCGACCTAGCCCCATTATACTATATGACATTATCACTGAGTGTATTTGAAAAAGTTCATGGAAAATGGAATTAAAGCATATTTTGGTGCAAAAAATTTTGTGAAACGCATTCATAGTTTTTTCGCTATACTCATTTTCCATGGATGGTTTGAAGACTCCTCATAGACAGTTATTTCAAAACTTTTTTTTCACCCAGATAAATCCACCTTTTAATTTCATTTTCCACTAAACTTTTGAAGTGTCCTTATTCTTAGTCCTGATGGAAACCAATTAGAATCACTGATATCTCACTTCTTGTTGGCTGCTTAACCAAATACCTGGACAACATTTGCTTCTCTGCGCCTCCACTGTCACTTAGCATTCTGACTCCCTTGTGTCTAGCTCAGATTACTTCTGTCATTCTAATATCTTTTCTCAATTCTCATTCTTATTCTCCTTGAATGAAATTCCTATACAGTACTCATAGCCATCTTCTGCAAATGTTAGTGGGAAACTATTTTTCCACTAATTCAACTGTGGAATGGTTTCTCATTTCATGTAGAATAAGTCTCAAGCCCCTTGAATGAAGTCACTGCATGGAGTGGCTCCAGTTTTAGCACCACCTTCATCTCAAGTCCTTCTCTGCCATCTTCATCCTGTTGGAGTCACAGTGTTGGATTCCAGTGTTCTGCATGACATGCCTTTACCCTCTTCTTTCCGTAGTCCGCATAAAGTTGGCTCCTCTTTGTTCCTGAAATTTCATCTCAAATGTCACACTCTACATGATCTTTTAAAATGTCCCCCTTTTTATTTTTAAGCATATTTATCCTTTAACTTATTTTGAAACAAAATGTAGACATAGAACATTGCTGTGAAATGCCACGCACAGCTTAATTCATTACGAGGAGGTCAACTTCTGCTAAAAGAAGAACTTTCAACAACTTAAATTTAGCAGAGTGTGCTTCAGCAAGAATGACAGCACCCAGAACCATATGGGCACCGGTTCAAGTCCCAGCTGCTCCACTTCTCATCTAGCTCTCTGCTATGGCCTGGGAAAACAGTAGAAGATGGCCCGGGTCCTTGGGCCCCTACTTTGGTAGTATTTAGCTAAACTCAGGGAAAGTCCTTGATTGGTAACAGATAGTGATTTGCCTTATTTGAGCTTGATCTGATGAAAAATTTCTAGGTAAAGCTTAGCTAACAGTTTCTGAATGATTAAGCTTAATTTTCCTGTACTCTTTGAATTGGGTTTCAAGTGCTGGAGCTTCCTTTTAGCCTCATGGCCTCCCATTTAAATTGTTTTCCTTCCTTCTTTCTTTCTTTCTTTCTTTCTTTCTTTCTTTCTTTCTTTCTTTCTTTCTTTCTTTCTTTCTTTCTTTCTTTCTTTCTTTTTGACAGGCAGAGTGGACAGTGAGAGAGAGAGACAGAGAGAAAGGTCTTACTTTTCCGTTGGTTCACCCTCCAATGGCCGCCGTGGCTGGCGTGCCGCAGCTGGCACGCCACGCTGATCCGCAGCCAGGAGCCAGGTGCTTCTCCTGGTCTCCCATGCAGGTGCAGGGCCCAAGCACTTGGGCCATCCTCCACTGCACTCCCTGGCCACAGCAGAGAGCTGGCCTGGAAGAGGAGCAACTGGGACAGAATCTGGCGCCCCAACCGGGACTAAAACTCGGGGTGCTGGCGCTGCAGGTGGAGGATTAGCCTAGTGAGCTGTGGCCTAAATTGTTTTCTAACAAATTTTTATTACACTGATCAAACAGGTAAGGAAGTATTAAGAAGTATTGTCAACCACTGAAGCTTTGAAAAGCCTTCTTCCCTTCCCCAGAAGCCAATTGGCTCCTGACTTTCAGTAAATACTTCCTTGTATGACTTTTGTTTCAGACCTCAAGCTTTAGCCTTGGCTAGCCTTTCTATTTTGTTTTGATATATTTTTCCAAGTGCATTTTGATGTACAGGTTCAAATTCTATATTTTATGCTTTCATTTTTAATTCATAATTTATACAAAATGACAGATTTTAAGTGTGTATTTCACTAAGTCATTTCAAATGTATACATCCTTGCAACCATCAGACAATCAGCTCAAAAATTCCCTCTTTCCTCTCAATCCCACCTTCCTGGGGCAACCTTTGTTTTGATCTTTATCAGCATAGTTTTCCTTGTTCTTGAATATCATATAAAGGGAATACTGCAACATGAACTCTTCTGTTTCCAGGTTCTTTCACCCTGCCTAATGCTGTTCCCCAAATTCATGGTTTCTCTTTCCATAGTTTAAGTTACCTGAGTTCAAGTACAGTCTGAAAGTATCAAATGAAAAATTCCAGAAATAAACACAGAGACCACATTCACATAATTTTTATTATGGTATATTGTCATAATTTTTCTATTTTATTATTAGTTGTTATTGTCCATCTCTAACTGTACCTAATTTATAAATTAATTTTATCATAGGTACACACACACACACATGTATATACATATATATATATATATATATATGAAAAACATGTTATAGATATAGGTTTTGGTACCATCCATGGTGTTAAGTATCCACTGGGAGTCTTGGACCGTATCCCTATGCATGGGAGAATTTCTCTATTACTGATTTGTTTACTTGCACCATGTAATAGCATTCTACTGCATGATTATACTATATTATATTTAAATCCACCCCTTTGTTTATGACATATAAGTTGAATTGAGCTCCAGAAAAATGTCAATAAAATATGAGCCTTCTTAGCTCAGGTTTTTCTGTGACTATGTCTTCATTTTTTTGAGGAAAATGCTTGAGTGGAATTTCTGGAATGTGTAGTAAGCTTATGTCAAACTTCATAAGTTTTTTTTTATATTTCCTGTATTTATCTTTTAAATGGTCATTTATTATTTATATTTCTTTGAATAGGATAGAGAAAGAAAGAGAGAGAAGGGGTATCTTCTACTTCACAAATTCCTGCAACATCCAGGAATGTCCAAAACCAGAAGCCAAGAAGGCCACGTGGGTCTCCCACAGAGATCACAGGGACTCAGCAGCTTGAGCCATCATCTCCTGCCTCCCTGGATGGGCATTAGCAAGAAGATGGCTGGGACGCGGGGTATCTGGGCTTTCACTGGGCTTTCTGATATGGTGTACAGGTATCCCAAGTGGCAGCTTCACCTGGCATGCCACAACAGTGGCCTCTATTTCCTGTATTTCTAATTGGGAGGAACCTCTTATTTGTAAACTTTCTATTCAAGACTATTCTCATTTTTATTAGATAGTGGATATTTTTGTCTATTTTTATGTTGTGGGGGTGTTTTGCACACATACAACCACAGCAGACCTTCCAAGCACACAAATGTGCATGAGTAGTATGGTGGGTATGTGTCAAATGTGTTAGGTCTGGAATAGCTCGGGATTCTGGTCTTTTGTACCCTCAGAAAGGAAAGAAAGGAAAAGGAGACGGAGACCGACCTCAACAGAGACAGGTTGCTTTATTGGAAGCAAAGAGGTTGGCGACAGTCTGTTCTTGGGAAGAGACCAAGCTGGGCACATTTAGGATTTAGGTTTTATCTCCTAGGAGGTAATTTGCCACTGGGGGGTGGTGGAGAAGGCAGCTGGCAGAAGAGTAGGGGGCTCTTTGAAGTCTCAGGGAATTTCCCTCTTATGTGTTTCATGGCTGCCCTGTGCAGCTTATCTGTTTTGCCATTTGCATTGCAAGGAGTTGAGAAGGGTCTGGTTAGGCACCAAGGGTCTCCTCTCAACAAAACTGAGGATGCGGGGTGGGGAGGGGGGAGAAGGAAGAAAGGGAGAAAGGGAAAGGTGCAACATGTCCTTTAAAATGTATGTACTGTGAATATTCGCTCAAACTCTGTGGATTGATTTTTAATTTTGTTCGTGGTATCTTTTGGAGAGATTGTTTAACGTTAGCGATTCATTGGTTTTTCTTGATGTTTAGTGCTTTTTATCCATTCAAAATACATTGGGTCTGCAAGATCACAGGTATATTTACCTAATCTTTTATTTATCTTGAATGCTAATATCAAAGCAATCATTACATATGGGATGATTACAAGAAAATTAGTTCTGCTTTCAAATTTTAAAATTCTGCTTAAAATATTATTAGATAATTTTTTTAAATGAGATTTTTTTTTTCTAGTTGAAGATGAATTTGTGGAAGTGACAAGTCATTATAATATTGTCAGTTTTTTTTTTTGCCTCCTAAGAACCAATTGTCACCTGTTTTGGGAGTGATTTGGCTTCTATGGAGAACCATGTTTTAGATCAATTTGGAAAGTATCTTAACAATATTCTATCTTTAATTCCATGACTTTTCTGTCTCTCCCCATTGATTTCTATTTTTTTATTTCTTCCAGAAATGTTTTCACATTGTTAAATTCATTACTAACAAAAGGTTTAATTTTCTTACACATTTTTTAAGAATTATTTTCCTGCTTGTCCATTTATTTATTTATTTATTTTTATTTGACAGGTAGCATTATAGACAGTGAGAGAGACAGAGAGAAAGATCTTCCTTCCATTGGTTCACTCCCCAAATGGCCGCTATGACTGGTGCTGTGCCGATCCGAAGCCAGGAGCCAGGTGCTTCCTCCTGGTCTCCCATGTGGGTACAGGGGCCCAAGCACCTGAGCCATCCTCCTCTGCCCTCCTGGGCCACAGCAGAGAGCTGGACTGGAAGAGGAGCAACCTGGACTAGAACCCGGCACCCATATGGGATGCTGGTGCCACGGGTGGAGGATTAACCAAGTAAGCCAGGGCGCCGGCCCCCTTACACATTTTTTAAAAAGGTGATATTTTATTATAGTTTCTAACTACCTATTATATGATAAGGGTATTTCAAAAAAAATTCAAGGAAAGTGGAATTAAAAGATATGTTTATTTTGGTACAAATATTTTGAAATCCATGCACGGTTTTTTCATAATACACATTTCCATGTGATATCAAAATTGACCCCCTAAAATATAATATCAAAATGTGGCCCCTGGCCTGCGCCACAACTCAATAGGCTAATCCTCCGCCTGCAGCGCCAGCACCCCAGGTTCTAGTACCAGTTGGCGTGCCGGATTCTGTCCCGGTTGCTCCTCTTCCAGGCCAGCTCTCTGCTTTGTCCCGGGAAAGCAGTGGAGGATGACCCAAGTGCTTGGGCCCTGCACCCGCATGGGAGACCAGGAGGAAGCACCTGGCTCCTGGGTTCGGATCGGCATGGTGCGCCGGCCACAGCGCGCTGGCTGCGGTGGCCATTGGAGGGTGAACCAACGGCAAAGGAAGACCTTTCTCTCTGTCTCTCTCTCTCACTGTCCACTCTGCCTGTCAAAAAACAAACAAACAAAAAAAATGTGGCCACTTAAAGTTCCCCAGAAGTGCCATCTTGGGTGCCACATATGTTATCGGGATTTGGGGTGCCATACGATGTCACCATATGCTTATTAATAAATCCCCAATATTAATAAGCCCAAGTGGGTTCTTGCCTAATATTTAGAGAAGAATTTTAAATAGTGGCATAAATGAAAGAGGCAGCATGGTATATTTTAAGCTTTTATTTAGTGTGAAAAATGCATAGGAAAGTGAGGGCTTTATCTAAGAGAGAGGTAAATCTGGGTTCATACTGAGTACCAAGAACCAGCCACAGGGAAGAACGTCTAGGCCAGGAAGCCTAGGGCAGGTGGCCCAAAGGCCATGGGCCCTGGAGGTGCAAGGCTGCAGCCAAGCCCCCTACTGGCAAGAGGCCGGGTCGAGGGAAATAGAGGAAAGGCTGGGACACACCCTGTTCCAGGCTTTTAATCCACTTTCAATTAATTAACCCAATTGGCCGGTGGGCACTCAGGTGTGGTCAAGTAGGGGCATGAGGTCACACAGGGGCGTGGCGAAGGCATGGTCTTTCAGCTCACCAGCCTAATCAATTTTAACCTGTATGTCTGTCTACTAAACATGGCCTTTCTGAAGACCCTTTGTAATAGTACAAGAAGGCTGGCGCTGTGGCTTACTTGGCTAATCTTCCGCCTGCAGAGTCGGACCCCGGGTTCTAGTCCCGGTTGGGGTGCCGGATTCTGTCCTGGCTACCCCTCTTCCAGTCCAGCTCTCTGCTGTGGCCCGGGAAGGCAGTGGAGGATGGCCCAGGTCCTTGGGCCCTGTACCCGCATGGGAGACCAGAAGCACCTGGCTCCTGGCTTCGGATTGGCGCAGCGCGCCGGCTGTAGCAGCCATTTGGGGGGTGAACCAATGGAAGGAAGACCTTTCTCTCTGTCTCTCTCTGTCACTAACTCTGCCCGTTTAAAAAAAAAAAAAAAGTACAAGAAATACATTGAATCCCCTATTGACCTTGTAACTTTTGTCATTTTAATTTTAATTCTGCCAATCCTATTTGTCTTTGTTGATGAATTCTTTAGAATTTTGCCCTGAAACCATCATATTGCTGGCACATAAAGACACCATCATTTCCATTCTTCAGCTGCTTTTTTATTTTTATTTTTTTCTGTTCCTTTAGCTGTAGAAATTCGAGAGAGCACTTTGTGAGTGTAAGCAAGTGTTCTTGTTGTTTTCCACTGCTGTCTGGCTGCCTCTCACAATCGGGGTCTTGTCTTCACTCAGGATGTCCACTGTTGCTATTTCTTTCTCAGGGACCAAGGGTTCTGCCAGGTTGGATGTGTTACGTTCTGAACAGCGAACTATAGAAGACGCTGAAGTCTCGGAGCCAAGTCATGGAGTTTTTACTTTTGACAGCCGGCAAAGCTGGCAGCTGCAGGGGGACATGTGCTCTCCAAACCGAACTCAGGGCTAAGCTTATAATGGCAAAATCCAGGTCTTGTTGGGAGCTCATTACAAAGCCAAACATTCGATACAGAAGCCTGAAGGAGCGAGGTCTTGCTTACCTCTCTGTGTGAGGGGTGGAGGTGGGGAGAGAGCATTGACACATTTTTCCCAGCACTTAACGTACAGATAACCTTCTTACAAGGCTGGTTTTTGAGTAGATGGTAGTTGTGCGACTGGTTAGAAAAATAGAGGACAAACAGAGTGCCTAGAAGTCATCCAGAAACGAAATAGAGTGGCAGGTCAGGCTCCCTCCAAATGCACTGATAGGCGTTGCTGAAGGCGGGACCAACAACAAGGCTTTCCCTAAGCAGAGGGCCAGCAGAGGAAAGACAAGCCTTCCCAGCCAGCCTGCGAGAGAGCACTGCAGATCCTGGTGGGGGTGAGTGGGAGGCCAGGCAGCCCAGACTGTACCTTCCCTTAGGCCGACCTCCCCACGGCTCGCTGAAGTAGCAGTTGACCACTGTGGTTCACTCCCCAGAGCTCACTGAGGGACAGCTCAGCAGGTACAGAAAGTCTGGTCCTGGCTGAGTTAAGGTGAGGAGAAATGAACAAATGCATCATCTTGTTTTTGTGTGTGGTTATGTCAGCTCCGCTATTGGGCAAAGTTGATAATTAGTTCCTCGGAGATTTCTGGTATTGCCTTAAGTTAAATCGAAGAAAATACTTTCATCACGTATTGTCGTATCTAGATATAGAGGAATGACTGTGTAATACAATGAAAATTAAAAAAAAAAAACAGAAGAGACCGGAAATATAGAAAGTAAGGTAATAAAAGAGAAAGAACAAAAAGAAAGTTCAAATCTGTTACATACCACATATTTTATGTTTCTCATTCCATTTCATAACATTTTTCAAACTTAGAGCAAATGTAAAGCCTGCTTATTTTTAGTAAGTTTGTAAAATTATGTTTATCAATTTTAATTAAAGAGATGAAAAATCTCAGTTATCCCTGTTCTGCCATGGTTAATGTAATATTGTATTGCTTTTCACTCTTCTTTGTGAGGTCTTTCACCTATTATCTATCTATCTATCTATCTATCATCTATCTATCTTTTTTAAAGGTCTTTTTACTTATTTATTTGAAAGAGTTACAGAGAGAGGTAGAGACAGAGAGAGAGAGAGAGAGGTCTTGCATCTACTGGTCCACTCCCCAAATGTCTGCAACAACCAGAGTTGAGCTGATATGAAGCCAGGAGCCAGGAGCTTCTTTCAGGTCTCCCATGGTGCAGAGAGCTAGATTGGAAGAGGAGCAGCCAGGACTCAAACTGGCGCCCATATGGGATGCTGGCACTGCAGGCCGGGTCCACTGTGCCACAACACCCCTCTATCTTTTTATCTATCTACCCTTCATTTATCTATCACTTATCTATTGATTTATCTACCTATCATATGTCTACATATCAATCATCTACCAATCTATCCATCTATCTAGCATATCATTTGTCATTTACCTGTCAATCATCTGTCATCTACTTATCATCTATCACTATCTACCTATATCTATAGACCTCATCCATCATCCATTATATTTGTATCTTCTACTATTTATCTGATACAACTTTGACCAGAAAGAATAGGTTTTTCTGTCTTATATTTTATTTATTGTTATGTATTTTAATCAATTTAATTGATTTGGATTATATGAAAAACAATACATCTAAATGGGGAGTCAGACTAATAACGAATGTGTGCACTTGTTACTCATAACTTTATTCAAGATATAAAGTATTTCCCTCACTCCAGCAAGTTTCCTGTGGTTTCTGCATACAGTCATCTATAACGCAGGAAAACACAGATTTCTAAATCTATTCAAGAGTTTTGTGTATGAACTATGTATACTGTGTGTAGTTATACATTATGTATACTTTAGTTTCATAAAAATCATATAAATTTAATTTCATATAAGTCAGATCACACTGCAAATATTTGTCTTTGTCTGCTTTCATTTGCTTTGTATATTATGTAGCCACATAGCACCATCTCACTGTTCTTTCACTTACTTATGGTTTAAATTTGAGCTGTTATGAATAAAACCTTCATTTTGATTGATAAATATAATATTTACAAGATATTTTATAAATTCTCTCTGTTAGGTTGAAGATGTATTCTTAATTCGATGAAAGACTTCCATCCTTATAATTAATTTTTTTCATGTCTGCTGCATTTGTCCAACATTTTTCTGTATTGGGATGATCATATAATTTTTCTCCTTTTATATGTTAAAGTGACAAATCATCTTGTTGGATTTCCAATGTTGAAGAAACTTTAGGTTATTAGCATAAATTTACTGTATCACTTTGAGTTGTCTGCTTTATACAACATTACAATTCATTTGCTACAATTTTATTTGGGTTTTTAAAAATCTGTGACCATGACTGATAGTGGTCTAAATTTAAAATGTTATGATGTCTTTTACACTTTAAAAAATATATTTGTTTATTTTATTTGAAAGGCAGAGTTACAGAGAGGCAGAGGCAGAGAGAGAGAGAGAGAGAGATAGAGAGAGAGAGAGAAAGGTCTTCCATCCGCTGGTTCACTCCCTAGATGGCTGCAATGGCCAGAGCTAGGATGATTCGAAGCCAGGAGCCAGAGTTTCTTCTGGGTTTCCCATGCGGGTGCAGGGGCCTAAGGACTTGGGCCATCTTCTACTGCTTTCCTAGGACATAGCAGAGAGCTGGATCAGAAGTGGAGCAGCCGGGACTCGAACCTGTGTCCATATGGGATGCCAGTACTGCAGGTGGCGACTTTACCTATTAAGCCATAGTGCCAGCCCCTACACTTTTTAATATTAGAGTTGTTCTGGCTTCATGAATGATACGGGAAGTTTTCTTTCTTGTGTTTCTTGAAAATCTTTGCGTAAGTATAGTATTATATCTTCCTTAAATACCTAACAACATTAACAAGTGAAACCACCTGAACTGGGAGGTTTTATGTTTGCTGGTTTTTTTTTTTTTTTTTGTCTTTCTATTTTTTTATTTTTATTTTTTTTTAACTTTTATTTAATGAATATAAATTTCCAAAGTACAGCTTATGGATTACAATGGCTTCCCCCCCATAACGTCCCTCCCACCCGCAACCCTCCCCTTTCCCACTCCCTCGCCCCTTCCATTCACATCAAGATTCATTTTCAATTCTCTTTATATACAGAAGATCAGTTTAGCATACATTAAGTAAAGATTTCAACAGTTTGCTCCCACATGGAAACATAAAGTGAAAAATACTGTTTGAGTACTAGTTATAGCATTAAATCTCAATGTACAGCACACTAAGGACAGAGATCCTACATGAGGAGTAAGTGCACAGTGACTCCTGTTGTTGACTTAACAAATTGACACTCTTGTTTATGGCCTCAGTAATCACCCTAGGCTCTTGTCATGAGCTGCCAAGGCTATGGAAGCCCCCTGAGTTCACCGACTCTGATCATTTTTAGACAAGGCCATGGTCAAAGTGGAAGTTCTCTCCTCCCTTCAGAGAAATGTACCTCCTTCTTTGATGACCCATTCTTTCCACTGGGATCTCACTCGTGGAGATCTTTCATTTAGTTTTTTTTTTTTTTTCCCCCTCAGAGTGTCTTGGATTTCCATGCCTGAAATACTCTCATGGGCTTTTCAGCTGGATCCAAATGCCTTAAGGGCTGATTCTGAGGCCAGAGTGCTGTTTAGGACATCTGCCATTCTATGGGTCTGCTGTGTATCTCACTTCCCATGTTGGATCATTCTCTTCCTTTTTTATTCTATCAGTTAGTATTTGCAGACACTATTCTTGTTTATGTGATCCCTTTGGTTCTTAGTCCTATCATTATGATCAATTGTGAACAGAAATTGATCACTTGGACTAGTGAGATGGCATTGGTACATGCCACCTTGATGGGATTGAATTCGAATCCCCTGGTATGTTTCTAACTCTACCGTTTGAGGTAAGTCAGCTTGAGCATGTCCCGAATTGCACATCTCTTCCCTCTCTTATTCCCACTCTTATATTTAACAGTGATCACTTTTCAGTTAAGTTTCAACACTTAAGAATAACTGTGTATTGATTACAGTATTCAACCAAAAGTATTAAGTAGAACAAACAAACAAACAAACAAAAAACAGTCAGGGCAAGGGCTGATCAAGTCACCATTTCTCATAGTGTTCATTTCACTTTAACAGGTTTCCTTTTTGGTGCTCAGTTAGTTGTCACCTATCAAGGAGAACAAGTGGTATTTGTCCCTTTGGGACTAGCTTATTTCACTCAGCATAATGTTTTCCAAATTCCTAACAGGGATCACTTTTCAGTTAAAATTTAAACACCTAAGAATAATTGTGTGTTAATTACAGAGTTCAACCAATGGTACTAGAACAAAAAAAATACATTGCACATCAACCGTCAGGACAAGAGCTGATTTTTTTATTTTTAAAAAGAAGGAGAAAATTATTTTATTATGATTTCTTTAATAGATTAAATTATTCTGATTTTAATTCTTTTGTTAACTTTTGGTAAGTGGAATTTTTTTTCAGGGAATTTGGTTTATTTCTTAACCTTTTCAAATGTTAAAATATATTCCTTTTTATCATGTTAATAATATCTCAAGGATATGAGTTAACAGTCTTTCCTTTATTTTTTATTTCTTCTATAGTTATATATTATATAGTTTTGATCAGTCTTGGGTTTTGAACAATTTTATTAACCTTGTTTAAAAATTGTGTTTTTAATTTTTTTCTTTGGCTCTTTTTTCTATTTTGTTCACTTACTGTGTTATCATTATTAATTCTACCCTACTTCTTACCTTGGATTTAACTTGCTTTTGTTCTCCTTAGTTTCTTAATAAAGAAACATATATTATTGATTTTAAATTAAATAACCTAAATTTCAAATTTAAAATTTGCTTTCATTGTTTCAAATGAATTTTTATAAGCTATATTTCCATTATCATGTTTTAGTATTTTTTTGCTGACATTCTAATTTATTTTATAATTCTGTTTACTTTTAGCTCTCTATGAATAAATTTCTGAGTATGTTGTGATTTTACATTTATCTTATTTTAAAGGTTTATATTCATTAAATTTGGGGGTTTATATTTTACCCTTTTTTCCCTAAACTCCATATTTCTCTGTTTTACTTTGTGTGTCATATGCATATATCCATATATATACATATACACAAGTATATTTTAATCATGTACTGGACATTAGTTTTAACTCATTGTAGTTACTAAGGAGTATGTTGTGTTCCTCTAAAGGGTACAGATGAAGCATCTGAATTCCAAAATCCAAAATTCAAAATGCTCCAAATTCTGAATGGTTTTGAAGGCCTGGCATGACATCATGAATAGGAATTTCTACACCTGAGCTCAGCTGACGAGTCACAGTCAAAACACTGGCACACTGCAATGTTATTTAAAATTACCTCTGACTGCATGCATCAGGTATGTATGAAACATAATGAATTTATGGTTTTTTTTTGTTTTGTTTTGACAGGCAGAGTGGACAGTGAGAGAGAGAGACAGAGAAATAGGTCTTCCTTTGCCGTTGGTTCACCCTCCAATGGCCGCCGCAGCCAGTGCGCTGCGGCCGGCGCACTGCGCTGATCAGATGGCAGGAGCCAGGTGCTTATCCTGGTCTTCCATGGGGTGCAGGGCCCAAGGATTTGGGCCATCCTCCACTGCCCTCCCAGGCCTCAGCAGAGAGCTGGACTGGAAGAGGAGCAACCGGGACAGAATCCGGCGCCCCGACCGGGACTAGAACCCTGTGTGCCGGTGCCACAGGCAGAGGATTAGCCTACTGAGCCGCGGCGCTGGCCATGAATTTATGTTTACACTTGGGTCCTATCTCCAAGAAAACTTTATGTATAGGCAAGTATCACAAAATTTAAAAGCGTCTAAAGTCTCAAGCTCTTGTGGGCCTGAACATTCTGGATAAGAGATAGTCACCCTGTGCTGGTTTTTACTGAGGTAGATAATTCATGTACTAGTGAGTCACTTGGAACTCGTGTAAGGGGGTGGTTAAGACAGATCTAGGTCAGCGCCGAGGCTCACCAGGCTAATCCTCTGCCTGCGGCGCCGGCACCCCAGGCTCTAGTCCTGGTCGGGGAGCCGGATTCTGTCCCGGTTGCTCCTCTTCCAGTACAGCTCTCTGCTGTGGCCCAGGAGGGCAGTGGAGGATGGCCCAAGTCCTTGGGCCCTGCACCCCATGGGAGACCAGGAGGAAGCACCTGGCTCCTGGCTTCAGATCGGTGCAGCGCTCCAGTCGCAGCGGCCATTTAGGGGGTGAACCAAGGGAAGGAAGACCTTTCTCTTTGTCTCTCTCTCTCACTGTCTAACTCTGCCTGTCACAACAACAACAAAACAACAACAACAACAAAAAAAGAGACAGATCTATAGAAAGCTTGTGTTATTTTCTAAGCTCAGCTCCATCCTCCAAACACTGTCTCCTCAGTAAACCTTGTCAGGGCTTGGCTTAGGTTGGTGTCCCAAATGTATGCCTGGAATATTGGTGATGCCTCTGTTTTGGCTATGCTGGACCAACACTGACTACAGCATTGCTTCACCTCTCCTTTCTCTGCTGCATTGTCAGAGCCACATCGCCTTCCAAGCCCAGCCCGTCCTCTGGGCAAAAAGTCACAGGGAATGCCCACAAATCTCTAGTGATCCATTTTTCACAATGCTATGGTCAGAGACCTTGGACACTTCATGTGCCTCCATCCTAACCTGTGTGTCTTCGGAGTACTGTGTAGGGTTAGGAAAATATCCACAGGCAGAGAGCCACAGGCTCACGAGATTCTCTGTGCTCTGGGTTCAATCTCTACGCTGCCTTTTGTATGCTATCTGCAAGTGAGTGGTTCATATTTTTGTGTGGTTTTAGTGTTCTGTTTTACCATGATCATTCCTTCTGGTAGCATTTAGAAACATAAAGCATAATGTTTTATTTAGAATATAAAGTGTTTATATTTTTATTAATCTGCATTCTCCAGAAACAGAACCAATAGGAGACAGAGACAGGGGTGGAGGGAGAGGAGAGAGGGGTGGCTCACGTGATTGTGGGAGTTTGCAGCGCCAACATCTTTAGGACAAGTGTACAGGCTGGAAATTCAGCCTGTAAGAGTTAACTGATGATGCTATTCTTGGGTCAGAAATCTGCAGGGCAGGCCTCCCTGGCAGTTTCTATATTGCAGTCTGAGACTGGATTCCTACAGGAAAACTCAAGTGTTGCTGTTACAGCCTTCAACTAATTGGATGAGGGCCATGAATCTCCTGGAGGTTGATTTGCTTTATTCAAAGTCCACTGATATAAATATTAGTCATGTCTAAAAGATGCCTTCATACCAACATACTGGACTTATGTTTGAAAGAACAACTGGAGACTAGAGCCTAGCCAAGTTGTTGCATAACATTAAGTATAATACCCATGGTTTGGGGGCTGGCATTGTGGCACAGAGGTTTAATCCTCTGCCTGTGGCGCTGGCATCCCATATGGGCACCGGTTCTAGTCCTGGCTCTCCTCTTCCCATACAGCTCTCTGCTATGGCCTGGGAAAGAAGTAGAAGATGGCAAAAGTGCTTGGGTTCCTGCACCCACATGGGAGACCCGGAAGAAGCTCCTGGCCCCTGGCCTCCAATCTGCATGGCTCCGCCTGTTGCGGCCATTTGGGGAGTGAACCAGTGGACAGAACACCTCTCTCTCTGTCTCTCTCTCTCACTGTCTGTAACTCAACCTCTCAAATAAAGAAATAAATAATAATAAAAAAAACCCCAAGGTTTCTATTTTGTCCTCTACCTGTGATCTTCAGTTGCCTACAATTTGTTTCATGATGACTCAGCTCACAGAATAATAATTTGTTTCCTCCTTTTCACTGTTTTTAAGAAAATTTATTTATTCACACATACTTACCTAAAACATTTCTTTTCTGGATTGAGTCTAATAATTACAAGTGTTAGGTCAAATAATTGAAAGGATATTAATATAACTATTACCTGGCCCTTAGAACATTGTTAGCATCTTATATTACTACCATAAATGCATGAATGTCATTTTCTTCCCACAGTGGGATATGGTTAGCATTTTAAAAAATGTGTTTATTAGATGTACTAAAATGATAAAGCATTTGTGTCTGAGCATGCTTAAGTGTAATTAAACGCATGAGACTGAGAGAATTTTAAATTATTATCAATTTTAATTATCATTTTCGTATTTATTTGAGTCATATAGTTTGGATGAGGACTTTTGTGTGCCATCTCTTTTTTTATCACTTTCCATTTTGTGAATTGCTGTTGGTTTTTCTTTACAACTAGAATTAGCAGAAAGCTTTAAGAGGGCAATCTGATTCCCAGATGAAGAATTCAGTAGTTTCTCAGATACCGAATCCACTGGAATTTTTGTACTTTCCTGGTGATGATTTTCACCATGATAATTTTCACACGGTAGAAGTATTTTTTGGGAAATTAAATAGTTCTTATTCAAAAATGATTTCAGTATTAAATCATGCCTTTTTCAGTTGTTATATTATATATGAAATTGTTTGGGATTCTGTTAGCTTATATTACTTGTAGAATTATTTAGGTCTTTCCCTGACTCCATAGGCCATATAACATAAAAAAGAATGCCTATGTCAAAATCTTAGAGTAAGTCTGTAGACTTTTCTCCGAGTACCTCATTATATGCACTGTGTATATTTTGACATCTAGCTTTCTTACACTCATGAGTTTGGCAATAATGAACAAATGAGGTTTGCATTCTGTAATCCAGGAGTTATGAGAGCAATTTCTCATTTCCGGGGGCCTGAGGATTTTATTTTGTTTTTGTTTACTTTTGTATCCTACTGCAGATTCATACAGTCTGTCTAGTTTCGTCTTTGTGTGTGTCGTGGAGTGTGCACAGCAGGAAGGAACTGTGTACGTGCAAGAACAATGTTGGACGAAGGTCAGATTTCCCTGCAAGAATCTTTCTCCTTCTCATCTTCGCTTCAACACACAAAGCTTGCTGAAGGGATTATGGTCAAATAAGTAGGTGTGATTCAGACAGAGTCAAGTGTCTATTAGGAGTCTGAAGAGACATAGCAGAAACTCCTCTGACTAAAAGAGATGAGTGGAGCCTGAGAGAATTTGGAAGAAAGTCCTGGATCCCTCAAACGCAGGGGACTGTACCCTGCTGCCTAACTAATGCTGAAGAAGATGAAAAACGTACAGAAAGGATCCTTGTGTGTTTTCTGGCTTAACTGAACATCCCCCACCTCAAGCAGAGAGCCTGTATGCTTAAATGGACAATCAGGATGGGGGATGGGGCTGGCGCTGTGGTGCAGTGGATTAATGCCCTGGCCTGAAGCGCTAGCATTCCATATGAGCACTGGTTCTAGTCCCGGCTGCTCCTCTTCCAATCCAGCTCTCTGCTGTGGCCTGGGAAAGCAGTAGAAGATGGTCCCAAGTCTTTGGGCCCCTGCACTCGCATGGCAGACCTAGAAGAAGCTTCTGGTTCCTGGCTTAGGATTGGTGCAGCTCCGGCCCATGGCGGCCAGTTGGGGAGTGAACCAGTGGATGGAAGACCCCCCCCCCTCCCCCCCGCTTCTCCTCTCTCTGTGTAACTGTGACTTTCAAATAAAAATAAATAAATCTTTAAAAAAAAATGATGGGGGAAATTTTAGATACCATGGTTGTGAGGCTAACTGATGCTAAAGGACCACAGAACTCTTCCTAACTAATTGAGGACAGGTAAATCCCCAGTGCCCCACCACACCCTGCCTCTCAGGAGCCCCACTGGAATTCAATGTTGAGTATTTCCTGCGCCCTGCCAATGAGGGCTGGGGACCACCGCTGGTTAATTCACTAAAAAAAGCTTTTTGAAAGCTTGAAAGTATGCACTGAAACTCATCACTGATGTCTTAAGAAACTGTCCTTCCATATCCTTTTGCACATTGTTAATATTTGGTATGTTAAATATTTGGATCAAAGTTTGCCACTTCGATGGTGTTTCTGTTCTATTTTCAAGCTTTTTCTTGCCTTTTGTCATTATGCTGCTTGTCAAATAAAAAGCTGGTCACAGTGTCTTCATTGTGGATTTTACATTTTGCTACATTTACATTCAATTTACTAATAAAAAATATCTTCTCTGAGAGCCAGTGTTGTGGCCGAAAGGGTGAGTGAAGCCATGGCTTGGAAGGCCCACATCCTGTATCGGAGCTCTGGTTCAAGTCCCAGCTGCTCTGCTTCTGATCCAGCTCCCTCTTCATGTGCTGGGGAAGGCAGGAGATGAGGACCCAAGCGCTTTGGCAGCTGCCACTTAGGGGAGCCCCAGATGGAGTTCCAAGCTTGTGGCTTAGGCCTGGCCCAGCCCCAGCTGTTTCGAGCAAGGAGGGAGTGAACCAGTGGATGGAAGATTTTTTTCTCTCTCTGCTTCTCCCTCTGTGTCACTCTGCCTTCCAAATAAATAAATTGTTAAAATATTGTTATCTTTTTAGATGCCTGAAGCTTTACTTTTTTCTTGCCTTCCCCCATATCTGTTTTGGTGATCCAACATGTCTGCACAGTTGGTTTTTCTAAAATAATCTATTAATTAACCACATTCTATAAATAATGCGCAATAATAATTTTCATTAAAAATAATCGGCATCTTGGAAGAATTTGTTCATTTTCATTGATTACCTTAACTAATAATGTATTTTTTTAAGAAAATATCTTTATTTCAGAGGTCTTCAATCTAAAATATGCAGACCAAATTTGGTCTAGTCTAGTTCTTATGTGAGTTAAGATTGCTTTTACATTTTTAGAGTTATACCCTCATCCTTCCCACCTCCAAAAAAAAAAAAAAAAGAAAGAAAGATGAGTGACTGAGACCATATGTGGTACACAAAGCTCGAAATATCTACCATCTGGTCCTTCACACACACAAAAAGCTTGCTGACCCCTGCTCTGTTTTATTTCAAAGCGCTTCCTGCCCCACTCATCTCCTCTCATGCCTACCCCACTGCGGCTTGCGTGACTCTTGGACTTGGAAAGTGGGGATTCCATTCGCATGTTCCATGGCTGGAAGAAGCTAAAATGCCAAGCAATTCAGATTTCCAGGAAGTGGCCCTCAAGCCAGTAGTGCCTGTGTGGCATTGGTGGATATACACCAAGGCCTGGCTTCTGGGGTGGGATTGCTGTGGCACACCCACCCCTCACTGCCTTGCAGAGCACACCCTGAGATAGTATGCCAGTTCATCTCCATGGTAACCTGATTGACAGCACATACCGAACAGTTTCTTTATGTTCTCCTCCTGCTTCCCCATCCTGCTCTTGCTGTCTGCTGGTATTAGGCCTCAAATAAGCTCCTCACACTCAGTTCATGTGTCATTGCCTAAAATAGTCTTTGGAATGCATATTTTCTATTTTCTTTCCGCCTCCTTGAATTTTTCGCAGTTCCTTAATTTCATACATAATGCATTCCTGGAAATGTGTATGAATTAAGTATGTCTAATTTGAAAAGATAGACTTATATTTTATACATTCTCAGAGAGCCAAATATATGATTTAAAATTTCTCATGACATTAACGTTTAATCACACATTTCAAAGACATGTTTTAAATATTTTACACCTAATTTTAAACTTATTTTTCTTCACAATTTCTCATGTGAGTTGACCATGTTTACCCAGTGACTCATTAAAGCTAAAGACTCATCTCTTTGGACACACTTAATGGTTTGCATCTCTGTGCTGCCTTTGGCTGGTAACATCATTTTCATTTTTTCCTCTTTCTATTTTTTTTTAATTAATCAGGTCAAAATGAAATTAGGTTTTCAAATAACTGGAAAAAAACTATTCAGATGCAGATCAGTGCTGTGGCTAAAATGCATATTTGGCAAACAGGCAATCTCACCTTGAAACATTTCAATGTCTTTATTCATCAGAGGTAGAATGAACACCATAATTGACTTGAGAAAGGTATTTCAGAGCTAACAATGTATGGTTTTTCTTAAGAATGCTACCGAGGAAAGTTAATTATTAAACAAAGTAAGGGCATCTTGCTAGCCTTTTCCCCACTTCCTTCAGGTGTCCCTGCAGTTCGGGGCTGCTGGAGCTTTGTGCATCTGGTGATTTTTCTTGCTGGACTTGTTCTTGTTTATTTGCCTGGTGTTTGCTTAGGGCAGTGGTTCTCAACGATGATTGCATAATGGAATCCAGAGGGCTTCAAAGGCAGTTTGGAGCCATAGATCTCACCTCTAGAGAGTCTGATTTAATTGCAGTGGGGTGTGGTGGAGGCGCTGGGACTTTGAGAGCTTCCCAAGTGACTTGAATGTGCAGCTAAGGCTGAGAACCACGGAATCAGGCAGGGGTTCAGGGATTCTATTGGACTTTGATGTTTCTTGTTTGAATCTCTCACATAAGAAAAAAAGTTATAATAAATAAAGTCCCAATAGGAGAGTCTGTTCCTCTTCTGAAATACTTCTTTTTCTTGTGCTTTATTTTGAAGGAGGACATTGTATACTCCCAGCTCTTTTTAAATGTGTCCAACTGCTTTTTGAATGTGTACTCAACTGCTGTCACTTGGTCTCCCAGGAGAATGTACCTGCACCAGTAACACAGCTTACTGCTGGTGCTATCACCCTGAGCACAAAGAAACCAGACTGAAAATACGGAGGGAGGAGCAGCCATTACTGTACTCTAAGTACTTACACCTGGGGCCAGCATTGGTACAGTAGGTTATGTCGCTTGCGACTCTGGCATCCCATAATAGAGTGCCAGTTTGAGTCCCAGCTGTTCTGCTGCCAATCCAGCTTCCTGCTAATGCACCTGGGAAAGCATCTGAAGATGGTCTGAGTGCATGAGTCCCTGCCACCCCGTGGGAGACTGAGATGGAGCTCTTGGCTTTTGGCTTCAGCCTGGTCCAGCCCTGGCTGTTGCAGTCATTTGGGGAGTGAACCAGAGGATGGACAATCTTTCTCTCTCTGTCTTCCCCCTGCCCCCATCACTCTGCTTTTCAAATAAATAAACAAGTGTTTTTTTTTAAACAACAAGGATAACCCCAAATCTAGCAGATTCCATATGGTTATTCCTTTGTATGCCTTCTTTTTTTTGTTTTTTAAAGATTTTATATATTTATTTGAGAGGTAGAGTTACAGACAGAGAAGGAGAGGCAGACAGAGAGGTCTTCCATCTGCTGGTTCACTCCCCAAATGGCTGCAATGGCCAGAGTTGGACTGATCTGAAGCTAGGAGCCAGGATCTTCTTCCAGGTCTCCCATAGGGGTACAGGGGCCCAAGCTCTTGGGCCATCTTCTGCTGCTTTTCTAAGGCCATTAGCAGAGATCAGAAAAGGAGCAGATGGGACGTGACGGCACCCATATGGGATGCTACCCAGCAGGCAGAGGCTTAGGCCACTGTGCCACAGCGCCGACCCCTATATGCCTTCTTTACTGGAACTCACCATCTCCTCTCATCCTCTCTTCCTCTCTCCATATTTTCAGGCAACTCTTATAGATTGCACAGTATAAGAGTTTTGCCAGGCTCATGTTCATTAACTATTTGATCATGGAAGGCAAAAATAGGTTCAGAGATTCATTTTTGAAGAAGTTTAAGGGGACTACACCTTTGGAAAGACACCAGAAACCCTTCCTGTGCGTTACAAGTGTGGTGTCGTTACCAAGGCCAAATGTTCTTTTGGGTTTATTTTAGAGAAACAGATGAAGATTCTCCTTGTGGCTTTGGGTAAGATTATGCACTTCTTTCAATTAGATCTCATGTTGTATTTTTTCTTTTCTTTCTTTTTTTGACTGACAAGATTTCCTCCCTACTAATACCAGTGAAGTGCCTTCTTTTTGTCTCTCACCTGATTAATTTCATGGCAATCCAGGAGTCAGGAAATACTTGTGGCTGCTCTGCTATGAGGTACTTCAAAAAGTTCATGGACAGTGGGATTAAAAGGTAAAATGAAGGGTGGTATTGTGGCTAGCAGGTTAAGCTGCTGCTTGCAACACTAGCATCCCATATCCAAGTCCATGTTAAAATCCTAGTTTTCAGCTTCCAATCCAGCTTCCTGCTAATGTGCCTGAGGAAGCAGTGAATGATAGTTCAAGTACTTGAGTACCTGCCCCACTGAGGGAGACTCAGATGGAGTTCTTGGCTCCTGGATGTGACCTGGCCCAGCCCTGAGCATTGTGTACATTTGGGATGTGAACCAAGGAATCTCTCTCTCTCTCTCTCTCTCTCACACACACACCTTTTGAATAAATAAATAAATCTTTAAAATTAGGTTATTTTGGTATAACTTTTATACACACATGAAATATTATGTATAATGTGCATTTTCATCAACTCCTTATGTATGTGTGTGGATTTTGAAACATTTTGACATTAAAAGAAATATATCATGGGGCCAGCGCTATGGTGCAGTGCGTTAACACCCTGGCCTGAAGCACCGGCTGGTTTGAGATCCAGCTGCTCCACTTCCAATCCAGCTCTCTGTTATGGCCTGGGAAAGCAGCACAAGATGGCCTAAGTCCTTGGGCCCCTGCACCCATGTGGGAGACCCAAAAGAAGCTCCTGGCTCCTGGCTTCAGATCGGCACAGCTCCAGCCGTTGTGGCCATTTGGGGAGTGAACCATAGGATGGAAGACCTCTCTCTCTGCCTTTCCTCTCTCTGTGTGTAACTGTGACTTTCAAATAAATAAATAAATCTTTAAAAAAAGAGAGAGAAATGTATCTTTTAATTCCATTTTTCACTAATTACTTGAAGTACCTTACAGATTTTTTTTATGAAAAAAAATTTTTTTTGACAGGCAGAGTTAGTGAGAGAGAGACAGAGAGAAAGGTCTTCCTTCCGTTGGTTCACCTCCAAAATGGCGGCTACAGCTGACGCGCTGCGCCGATCCAAAGCCAGGAGCCAGGTGCTTCCTCTTGGTCTCCCATGCGGGTGCAGGACCCAAGCACTTGGGCCATCCACCACTGCACTCCCGGGCCACAGCAGAGAGCTGGACTGGAAGAGGAGCAACCAGGATAGAATCTGGTGCCCCAACTGGGACTAGAATCCGGTGTGCAGGTGCCGCAGGCAGAGGATTAGCCTAGTGAGCCACGGCGCCAGCCTTATGAAAAATTTTTAAATGTTTATTTTATTTATTTAAAAGGCAAACTGACAGAGAGGGAAAGACAGAGAGGGAGGGAGAGAGAGAGAGAGAGAGAGAGAGAGAGAGAGAGAGAGATCTATCATCAGCTGCTTCACTCCCCATTGGCCACAACGGCCAGGGCTGGGCCAGACCAAAGCCAGGAGCCAGGAACTTCTTCCAAGTCTCCTGCATAGGTGCAGAGTTCCAAGTACTTGGGCCATCTTCCCTTGCTTTCCCAGATGCATTAGCAGGGAACTGGATTTGAATTGGAGTGGCCAGGACTCAAACCAGGTGGCAGCTTTACCCATTATGCCACAACGCCAACCCCAGATTCAAGGAAAATATATTTAGTGACTTTGGGTGGGGCAGGCTGGGTGGTCAGATTTCTCTATTAGGACATGAACAATAACCAATGAACAGATGGTGTGTTCTAAGACCAGAGAAGCCAACAGCTGTGGCAACCTTGCCAAACCACACACCTGCGGAGTCAGAGATGGGGTTTCCCATCTCACCCTTGCTATCTGTGTGGTCCAAATAATTTCATGTCTTGACACTGATCTTTCTAGCATCAGTGGACATCTGACTTAGCAATGTAGGTTGAACATAATAATTCACCTGATAGACACAGTTTGTTGGGATATGGATGAGAACTTGCTCTGAGATGGATCAATTAGAAACTTCCCCGGACACCCTACTCTCTCAAGTGGCAAAGATTGATACCTAAGACATCACACTCATCTGTAACCTGACTGCCTGTTCTGTGGGTGAATCCAGTTGACAAACTAATGTTTTCAAACAGAGAAGAGGACTCAGAACGTCCTGTGTTCTCATTCATTTTTTGAAGCCCAGACTACCAGCGAAATTCCAATTTCTATCTCTTGTGTAAACCAGGAAATTCTCCTTTCACCTACAATGGTTTGAGGTGGGTTTGTGTCATTTCCAAACGAAAAAGTCTGGATTAATGCTAGCAATCTTGTAATGAGCACATCTGAATTGAAGACCTGTCTGTGACCCTGAGAATCTGCAGCCATGCCTGCGAAATGGCAGTAACAACATCCGCACATTAGAGAGAAGATGAGACGATTCCTGTCTCGGTGTCTGTACTATAACAACAGAGTAGAACAGAACACAGACATTAGTTCCTTGACACTTTTTGCCTCTCTGCTCTTCTCCGCCCTCCATTGAAAGGAGCAGCAAAATGAGATGCCAAATACACCTAGCACTGTGCCTTTCTTTACTTGAAGTCGTCTGTGAAAGGCTCTGGTGTGGATGCTCTGTTTTGGGAGTCCTCGCAGTGTCACCTGCATCAAGTCTTAGAGTACTAAACAGAAATATAAAAGCAGGCATTTCTGATCATTTTACTTGCCCAGAATCATAACATTCCCTTCATGCTGCATAACTGTGCACTTTGTCATAGTGTCTGGGATAATGTGCCTGCCACCTAACTGCAGATTTCCCATAGATGATTAACCTGCTCCTCTCGAATAGCTGTTCAGAAGTAGGGAGTAAGCCATGGCAAAGTTCTAAAACACCATCAGAAGTTAGAAAATATTACAGTCAACAGAAAAATAAATGAATAGTTCACATTATTCAGTTTCAACAATCTGGGCAAGCATCTTGAGACAGCCAAGCCTCTATTGATTAGGTTAGTGTGTCATCCTGCTCCGGAGGATAATGGTAATAAAACGAATGCCATTAAGTGCTCAGGGACCATATCACAATATACTGTGCGAGACAGATGTCTCCATGCTCATAATGTTCCGCATTTATAAATAAAAATCTTCTTGTCCACTTCCTAAAATCGTGCTTCGCTACAAAATTATATGTGCAATTTTGTATTTCAAACCTCTATCTTGTTCTCATTTGTGCATTTGCCTCCTGCTTCCCTTGAAGGGAGGATGATGTATTTATACCCTCACTTTTGGTTTAGAGACAGTGGAGAGAATTGGATACTCCCCAGGGGCCTGACAAGGCCATGGCACACCACGCTCTGTTCCCACGCACTGCCTTCTATTACAGACATGTAACTTGTCCCTGGAAAAGTTTCTGTTTATTTCCTACCTCTAGTCTCCTTTGTGTCTTTAAGCCATCTTGTTACCCAAGCTCCATCAGCTAAAAAATAAAAGCTAAGTCACCGAGAACAGCAAGTAGATAGTGATGTCTCAGAAAAACGTGTATTCCCATCAACTAATGTGGAACTTCATTACCTTGCTTATGAATGTAACGACTATCTATATATACTGAGCTTCTGATCCACCGATCTTTGAAAAAATATGTTGGGGCCAGTGGTCAATAGACAGTTTTGTTCAAGCCCATTTTTATAGATTAATTACAGTCACCTCTTGGTATTTGAGAGGATTGGTTTCAAGACCATTCCATGGACACCAAACTCCTTAGGTACTTAATTCCTAAATATGAATTGGCATAGCATTTGCATACATCCCCCATGCACACTTTCCCATGTACTTTAAATCTTCTATAGATTACTTATACTATCTAATATAATATACTTTTAATGTAAATAATTATTGTATTGTCTAGGGAATATCGGCAAGAAAAGGAAACTCAGTGCATGTCCAGTACAGATGCACTTTTGGTTTTAGTATTTTCAGCCTGCTGTTGGTTGAATTTCAGGCTGTGGAACCACGTCTAGGAGAGCATGACTGTGCATGCTCCAGTGCAAACCAGCTTGTCCCCCTCAGCATTATATCCCCGTGTTTTGTACAATAGGTATTATAGTGCATAACCAATGGCTGGTTTCAAGCAGAAATGGGACAAGTCATGTGAAATAAAACCCAAAGCACTTTTTTTGTAAATATATTTTGAATCCATCTCAGCCCCAGACAACTTTCCAGAGGGACCAATGGTGTCGTCTCCTTGACATGTAGCTCTAGCAAGACAAGTGCCATAATGCTTCTCTGGGGATGGAGGGTGGTTCAACCAGGTAATTAGACATCCTTGTGTTGTTATCTACCACTCCAAGTCTTGCTTGCGATTGATGTCTGAATGACCTAATGGCAGTTCTTAACTGCTAATGGAAGAGAGAGATGGAGGTGAAAGCCGTAAAACACCTGCTCATCTCTGCATTTCAAGGCTGTGGCAGAATTGCTCCTCGTATTCATGATCCCGGAATCACGAAGGAATGCCCTGTGTCTCCATCAGATGGAATTCTTTCTTGGCACGCAGTTCACCAAAGCAACTCCTGAAGGCTCAGGAGTGATTGTTTTAAAATTGATTGCATGTGGGCCTGAGTCTGCAGCCCAGGATGTTAGGGAAGCAGAGCGAAACCCTGAGCTCGCTGTGTGTCTGTTCTGTACCCCGGCCTGGCTCCCCAGAGGGGCCCTGATGCTTCTGCTTCACCCGCTCTCCTCTCATGCCACGGACCCTACCCCCTCTCTAAGCTGGCTTCCCCAGATTTCTATGCGCTACGCAGCGTAGGCGGTGTGTGTCAAGGGAGGAAGCTTTCCTTGTGTGTGTCACACAGGCCAGCATTTCAATATCTCTAAGACGACCTGTTTCAGAAGGAGGGGAGTAAGTGCTGACGAAGCACCTGTAGGAAGTGCATGTGCCGTTTCAGCATGGAAAGAATGATCTTCCGAGACAGCTGGGATGACACAGGGCACCTGGTTGCTTTTCTTCCACCACGTGGCTGTCAGGAAGGTCACTTGGGCAGCTCAAGCTTTCACTGGAAAGTAACTATCTTACAGGCCACCAGGCCTTTGTCACTGACTCCATGAGCCTTTCTTACATTGTGATTTTAATTGTCTTTGTGCTGCAAGAGTCAGGGATTTGTATGTTTGCCCATTTCACACCAAGCCAAGCCAGGCAGTAATTGGTAAGATATGCAGTGCTCTGAGAGTGGCAGGAGGTGATTCAGATAAATATACATCTTGGGTTAAGGTTTGCAGGCATGGGGCCGGTGCTGTGGTGCAGTGGGTTAAAGTCCCGGCCTGCAGCACCGGCATCCCATACGGGTACTGGTTGGAGTCCTGGCTGCCTCACTTCTGATCCAGCTCCCTGCTAATGTGCCTGGGAAAACAGTGGAGGATGGCCCAAATCCTTGGGCTTCTGTACCCACGTGGAAGACTCAGAAGAAGCTCCAGGCTCCTGGATTCAGCCTGGCCCAGCGGCAGTAGTGGTAGTCATTAGGGAGTGAACCAGTGGACGGAAGACCTCTTTCTATCTCTACTTCTCTCTGTAACTCTGCCTTTCAAATAAATAAAATAGATCTTTTAAAAGAAAGATTTGGAAGCATGGCATAAGTTTATAAAGATATTAGTTCAGGGTCTGGAGCTATAGTCTAAGCTTCCTCCTGTGGCAAAGGCATCCCATATGGGTGTCGATTCGAGTCCCGGCTGCTCCACTTTGATCCAGCTCTCTGTTATGGCCTGGGAAAGCAGTGGAAGATGCCCAAGTGGTTGAGCCCCTGCACCCATGTGGGAGACCTGGAAAAACTCCTGGATCCTGGTTTCAGATCGGCCCAGCTCTGGCCATTGAGGTCATTTGGGGAGTGAATTAGTGGATGGAAGACCTTTCTCTGTGTCTCTCCTCTGTCTGTAACTGTACTTTTCAAATAAGTAAATAAAAATCTAAAAAAAAAAATTGGTTCACTGAAGACTATTTGAAAACTTTCTTTCTAATAATGGAAAAACAGCAAAGAACACCATATGCCAAATTAATATTTCGCAAAGTAAATACATTCCAAGTGGGAAGAACTCCTTGGTAAATTTAGAAATATTTAAGAAAAAGTTTATTGCTTAGACTGTTGTCATTGTACATTTTTAAAAAAAGATTTATTTGATTATTTGAAAGGCAGAGTTACAGAGAGGCAGAGAGAGAGAGAGAGAGAGAGAGAGAGAGAGAGAGGTCTTCCATCCGATGGTTCACAGACCAATTGGCCGCAATAGCTGGAGTGACGCCGATCCGAAGCCAGGAGCCAGGAGCTTCTTCCAGGTCTCCCATGCAGGTGCAGGGGCCCAAGGACTTGGGCCATTTTCTACAGTTTGCCCAGGCCATAGTAGAGAGCCGGATTGGAAGTGAAGCAGCCAGGACATGAACCGGCACCCATGTGGGATGCTGGCACTGCAGGTGGCGGTTTTACCGGCCACCACAGTGCCGGCCCCAGATATTTCTTAATTTTAGGGAATATAAGAGGACTCCTTTAACAGCTTCCATGCCACACTCTCTGTAATTGGAGATCTGGTGGACCTTAAAACTGCTGAGACAAATGCATACAAATTGCAGCAAAGCTCTACACTTAAATGCTTCAATGTCTTTCTGCTGAATTAACAAGAAACCCAGGTTCTTGGGGAAGAACCTCTATGGGGAAGACATGATACAGGCAGTTGGGGGTTGTTTGCCACAGCTGGGTTTCCACTCAAGCTCAGCTCCACCAAGGGTGGGGTCCTCTCTGCTCCTCTAGGGTGCCGGGCCATGTTTGCCCTTTGCCTCGTTGACTCTAATTCTGTGCTTCTGAGATACCAACTGTGTCTTTTGGGGCTGCCAATGCACACCACCCACTTTGGTTAGCAGGAGGCTTGTGTTCTGCCCCCTCCCAGGTATTATTTTAATAGCAACATTTAGAGGAAATTTCCTATCACAGAGCCGCTGGGTGCACACAGAGCCCACAGGTCTGGGAGAAGGTATGGTAATGGTGGGAGGTGGCAGTGAGTCTGGGCTAAGCCAAGAATGGAGATTTTACATCCTGGAGGACTCAGGCAAGAAGCCTTACAATCAACTGCCTTTAATCCTAAATGATTAGTTCTATGGCCTTCATTTTTTCCCTCACATGTAAATGGGAAGCATACGAGTTCCTGCCTGATGGCTCAACTCTGGAGAACTTAGCCATATTACAGCTACAAAGTCAGCACTCCCTGAAAATCTGTCATACAGCCTCCAAAAGTCAACCACAGAAATGGTATGTCTCCATTTGAAAAAAAAAAAAAAAACACAAAGTTTTTGTTTCAGAATAGCTTCACGTTTACCCATCGAAGATTGTGAACAGTATACTACATTCTCATATACGGCACATTGAGCTTCCCCTATGGTTAACATGTCATGTTAGCATGAAGTTAAAACCATTGTTCATCCATCAGTCATCCAGATTTGATCAACATTTTTTAAATTAATGGTAGAAGCGGAGCTGGCACTGTGGCACAGCGGGTTAATGCCCTGGCCTGAAGTGCCAGCATCCCATATGGGCACCGGTTCTAGTCCCAGCTGCTCCACTTCTGATCCAGCTCTCTGCTTTGGCCTGGGATAGCAGTAGAAGATGGCCCAAGTCCTTGGGCCCCTGCATCCACGTAGGAGACCCAGAAGAAGCTCCTGGCTCCTGGCTTCGGATAGGCACAGCTCTGACTGTTGTGGCCAATTGGGGAGTGAAACATTGGATGGAGGACCTCTCTCTGCCTCTCCTCCCTCTCTCTGTAACTCTGACTTTCAAATAAATAAATAAATCTTTTAAAAAAAGGTACAAATGTTGCCTTCGTTACTTTTACTCATGAATTTCGTTCTCAACTTTTGTAGTATGTGAAGATTTATACTCTTCGATGTATTGACCTTCGAAATATCTTCCCTCATAAGTTTTCCTCCTTCTTGGATAAACTGACCCAAAGACAGTGGTCAAATCCTAAAACCATGTTGTCCTCTCCCTCCTGTGCTTCCACATAGGGCATTTGAGAAAGTTAATGGAAATTGCAACTAAAAGAAAACTTTATTTTAGCATGAATACTTTTGAAATCTATGCATAATCTGCAAAAATCCATGGAAATGTGTATTATTAAAAAGCTAGGCATTGATTTCAAGATTTTTTTCACACCAAAATTAACTCATCTTTTAGTTCTATTTTCTACAAACTTTTTGAAATTCTCTCCTATACTAAACTTTATCATAACTTATTTGAGCATGTTACCTGGAATGTTCCCAGTGTTTTGAGAAATACAAAGTATAATTGAGTTTTCACTCTAGTGTGCACCATAAGAGCATGTTGATTTGTTGTTCAGCGCTTTGACACATTGATGATGCAAAGTGAGTTTTAAACCATTTAAATGTCCACTCTTTCATGTTGTTGCATGTCTTGCATTTATGCAATTGATTTTTTGAACTTATATACTAAATTATAACCACCTTCGTTACATTGTATTTATTGAATTCACTTGATCTAGTTCCATAATTTAAAACTGATAGGAAATTTTAAGTTTGGATTTTACTGTCCAGTGTTATATAGTTCTCCCCCCACCTTTATGTTACCCAAAAAAGATACAAGCAAGCCATTCTTTTTCATTATTACCATTTATAAAAATGTTGTCCCAAACTACTGATTAAATTTAAAGAATGAAACATTATTTTTTTTTTTTGATCTTTTGTAAAAATCCATTAAAAACAATAACTGAGGAAGAAAAAGGTATGAATCCACCATGGCAAAGTGAATGAGAGGAGAGCGAGATGCCAAAACATTTGTAGAAAATGAAGAGCAGATGGAAGAAAGGTACCTGACTCAGAGTGGAGGAAGCTGAAATTGAACTGTCTGCAGAGATGGCTGCCTGCAGTCTGGCTGCAGATCTCAGGAAGCCTCTGGAAATGGAGCACCAGCTATTTTTCCAATATATTTTTTAGTTTTTGGATTGATATGTCATATTAACACATGATTAAAGGATATACTACAACATTCCATCACACATACACGGAACAAACAGTATTAGTCATCTTTCCATTAAGTAAAATTCCTGAGACAAGCTTCTTTGGAAGGAACAATGTTTATTTCAGTTTAGAGTTTGGAGGTTCGCAGTCCAAGAGTGGGCAGACCCATCGATTCAGGCACCCGGGGAGGCTGGAGGAAGGTGGAGGGGCAGCCACACAGTGAGCCAGGAAGCGCAGAGATGGAGAGCACACTCTTTCTTCACACCATGTGTATTTCTTTGCAGAGCCACAACACTTCAGTTCTAGGGGCACTCACCTAACAACCAAATCCAATCCAATCATTTTCCCAGGCCTCACCTTCGGATACTACAGTTCAGTTAATCTCCATGATGAATCCACTAACATAAGACTCTGGGGATCACGGTTTTAATGCATGGGATTTTAGGGAAGCACTCAAGTTATTTCCCAAACCATAACACTGACCACACCAGGAAACCAGGCTTTCTATTTCCTTTTCTTTGGCTCTAGAGCCTACCAACAACTTTGTTGCATTTCTTCATGCAGAATATAATACATCATCCTGAACTGTGGTCACACCAATGTGCTGAAAAACACTGCAGCCCCTACATACACCCTACTGTGTTTCAGTAGCCATAGCCAACCTCCCACATGCACCTTCTCCTTCTCTTCCCCCAGTAATCACTAAGTGTATATATATATATATATATATATACACACATACACACACACACATATATATATATACACATACACATACACACACATGCATACTTAGGTATAATTTAATTTCCACATGTGAGTGACGATACATAGTATTTGTTTTTTTGTGTCTGGCTTATTTCACTTAATACCATAATCTCCAGTTGCATCCATTTTTCTGCAAGTGTGCAAATTTCATTCTTTCTTAGGCACAATAATGTTCCATTATGTTTCTATATGACATTTTCTTCATCCATTCACCTGTTGACAGACATATTAGTTCATTCTACATCTTCATTATTGTAAGAAGTGTTGCAATAAACATGGTAGTATAAATATCTCTGATATAATGAATTCATTTATTTAGGACATATAAAATTTCCAGTATTATAATGGCTCATTAGTCCATTTTTTGGGGAATGGTATCAAACGTTCATCTCGGTTCAAAACATTTTGAAATTCTGGGCCCTATGAAGACCCTGATGTGCATGATTTCAAATTTTTTGCAGTAAAAACTCTATCTTTTAAATTTTCTATTAATTTTTTTGGAGTGTAGACATCTAAGTGAGAAACAGAGCCTCTTCCAATCTCTATACATAAATAGAAGTCTGCTTTTTCACAGAACTTGGGAGAGGTGAGCAATGACGGAGACATTGATCTGTCGGAGTGCAGAGATACATTTGATAGCAATTAGTAATAGTAGAACATAATGGTAAAAAACGGGCTTTGGCCTTTGAAGTTAAGTGGAATCACGCATGAAAACCCTTAACATGGCATTTGACATATAAGAAATACAAACGAATATCTGCCAAGAGTAAATGCCTGCTACACCTTATTTCTTTTCAATCTCCATGCATGCAATGAAATGAGCCATGCATACTTTTCAAAGATGGAACCACGATATCCAGAGTTTAAGGAAGCCACGTTGACAGGATTGAAAGTGGTGTGTGGGTGTGTGTGTGCACGTGAGTGTGTGTGTGTGTGTGTGAGAGTGCGTGGTGAGCAGTAGGATTTGAAGCTCACACTGCTGATCTTAGTGGCTGTGCACTCCTGCCTTCCCTGTTTCAGTGATACTACCTTTGCTTTTGCAGGCTCTCAACAGGCCTACCCAACACCGGGGAACGATTCTTTCATGTATGCACATAATGAATTTGCATCAACAGGTTCCTTCCTTCATTCACTTATATTGAGGGTGAGAGACTTAGGCGGAAGCAGGGAATTATATGAGAGGGAAAGCTGCTGTTAGTGTCCATCCTACTTATTATGACTTACAAGAAATATTAAAGAAAATAACAGACACCCAGTCATCATTTGTCTTTCTGCTTACTTAGTGAAATGCCCAAAGTCAATTTTCAAGGGATCTTAAAGCAAACCACCATACAGCTTTGGCACTGTGGCATAGCAGGTAAAGCCACCGCCTGCAGTGCTGGCATCCCGTTTGGGAATGGTTCGAGTCCCGGCTGCTCCACTTCCGGTCCAGCTCTCTGCTATGGCCTAGGAAAGCAGTAGAAGATGGCCCAAGTCCTTGGGCCCCTGCACCCACATGGGAGACCTAGAAGAAACTCCTGGCTCCTGGCTTCAGATCGGCGCAGCTCTAGCCATTGTGGCCATCTCGGGAGTGAGCCATCGGTTGGAAAACCTGTCTCTCTCTTTTTCTGCTTCTGCCTCTCTGTAACTGCCTTTCAAATAAAGAAGTAAATCTTAAAAAAATATGCAACCATAGCTAGGTGTTTTAGGGCTGAATAACTGTGCAGTCTTGGGTAAGTTATGATGTTATCAGCTTCAGTGTAAGGTGAAACGCTTGATCTCATTTCCAGCTTGAACAGCCAGTGGTTTGGTGAGTAGATAACTATGGGGAGCAGCAACAATTTGCTTTGTAATTTTACATATCTCATTAGGCACATTCATAAATAATTATATTTTTTCAGTTTATTAATATAATGAAAATGTAAAATTTTTGACATCATAATATTATAGCAAATTTAATTAGTTCTTAGCCAAACAACACTGAAGTCCTAGAACCTCACTGGCAAGCTGAGAGCACTGGTTTGTACGCTGCTATGTTGTACCTGTTTTGGCACATAACCTGCAAGGTGGCTCACCACACCCACATAGAATATCAAAGGGCTGCTAAGGGACACCTCACATGGTATTAGACTCCTGGCATCTAGTAGCTAAATTTAGCATTCTGATATTTTTGTTTTCTTGTAGAGGTTGGGCTTAATGCACAGTTCCTTAACATGTGTACACAAAGAAGACTAAACAGCACAGACTTTTTTTTTTTTTTTGAGTTTTATACACATTCACAAGGTAACAGCAAAGTCAGCATTTGTAAAGGAATGTTTAAAAAATGTTGTGAAATATTTAAAGAATTCAAATGGGAAGCACTTCAGTTGGTTTCAATATTTATTCTTCTAGAGCAAGACTTACATCAAACCTCCCATTAAAATCTCCTCTGAGTACCTTATATATTAGTTAATATGAGGATGCAATATTTCCTTACACTCTAAATTGTCACGAAGATAAAATACATGTTATTGTAAATAGATAGACCATGGAAATTGACTGCATTTATAAAAGGGAAAAACCACATCACAATAACCTCCTATTATCATGGCTGTGTAGAGAAGAAAATCGCGTGTTACTATGGTAAAAGAGCACAAACATATTGAGTGATGAAAGATAGTCAGAGATGGGAGTTAAGGGGGAGGGATGCTCTCCTTCTCCCTCTTAACAAATGCTCCAGCCATAGCTTATGCTTGTGTCTTTGCAAGCAGATCATTTCTAGCACATCTCTGCTTCTGAGTTAACATTTTAAGATGGACTGTAACTTGGATCATTTGATTTTCTGACTACATCTGCGGCTGTGTAGGTGCATACAAATGCGAGTTTACAATTCATTTCAATAAGGCTCCGAGCCATAGCAGGAGAAGTCCAGGGCCATCACAGAAAGTATCTGCCCTCTGTTAGAAGTATTCCATCTGTCACTTTGCCTCTATTTTGTCATTTTCTTGTGACTTATAATCAGTCACAATGCATCTGAAGCATTGTAAAGACTTTGAATAAGAAGTAATGTTATAGTGATTATTGCAATAGAGTTTCAAGTTCTGGAGAATAAGATTTTTGACTGGCTTATCTTTGTATTGAGAATTGCTGCAGTTTGCCAGCTTAGGAATGGTGTCGGTGTGGGGGAAGGATACACAAGAGAAAGTATGCATCAGGGCTTGCTTTCACATTCCAGAACATATGACAATGTCATGCCTGCCTCCATTTTGGCACACGATCACGGTCAAGTTTTTCTAATATATGTGGGAAACGGTGGCACTGAATGGGGAGAAAGGGTCAGAAATTAAGAAATTAAACCTGGCTTTTGCTCTTGACTCTGGGTGACTCTAGAGCCATCAGTTTACCTCTCTGGATTCCCTGGATTCAGCTGACACAGAAATTGGCTGCACATTGCCATCAGCGCAGAAGCCACACAGAATTCTAACGCTTGTCCACTCCCAAGCCATTTGATGGGAGTCTCTGCTGGGAAGGCCTGAGTTGCATGTTCGCATGTTCGTACAGCGCCCCCTTGGATGCTCTAACTGCTGCTAGGACGAAGACCATCATGCTGGCTGGTCCCTAGGATTTTTCCCAGGTGCTCACGCAGGGCAGGGGGGAAGCTTCGTCCTTCTTCTCCCTTTCCACAAGAACTCCTCTCTTCACTTCACTTTCTTTCTTTCTCCTTATTGGACTTAGCAGCAGTGTAAAGCTGTAAGCCGTCTTCATGATGTGTGGCAATATCCACCTGGATGTAGTGGAAAGCTGGGTACAACCCTCACATCAGGATTTTCTTCCTATGCACCATGGGAGCTGAGGTCACTTCAGTCTTCTTGGTGGAGTTCAGTCCAAGGCCAACCATAGTCTTCTGGCGAATGAGAGAAACCGTAGCTCTTTTTGGCTGCTGTTTGAGTCTTCTGATAGAAGACCAGGTCTGAGGAAAAAGAGTGACTATTTGAAAGAATCATTGTTTCCTGTTAAAAGCTCTTCCTTGTCATATATTTAAGTTTTCTTTTGTGGAATAAGTGAGTTCCTTGGGTGCTATGGCAGTGTTTATGAGGTGAGCTTGAGGTGCTCACTGGCCTTACACACGCAAGGGGGCAGTTCTCCTGCTAAAGAAAGCCCAAGGGCACGTACTCATTGAGATTCCTGTGCTGAGAGCCTGCGTTGACCCTCTGGATTAAGGCAGCTTTCGGCATCCATCTCAAGAGATTAGCAAATTGTTTGGGAGCTGTGATTGCTGGGTAAAATATTGCTATCTGATGTGCTCAAATCGACACCTGGTTGATGGGTCTTTTCCCCATGTCCTTGCTTATAAAATTCTTGTAGATAAAAGCTCTAATAAAGAACTCACTTTGTTACTTATTTTGTTCACTTTTCCAAATTTACTGCAACTGGTCATCATCTACCTAATTTATCTCTTTTCAGCTCAGAATGAATCAGCTTACATTAATCATCTGATTACAAATTCCTTAATTCTGTGTAACATATTTCTCATTCTTCTCAATTGCTTTAACAAGAATTGAGAATTAGGCTTATGGACTGTGCTGTCAGTATTGGCTAGGTGCTAAGTAGCTACAGATCTACATTGCTTTTATGCCTCTGGGGAGTTTCCAGCGAGGACAAAGTTACGTTCATTAAACATCTGAATTACTTTGGAGGCAAATAGGATTCTGTCTGTTCTTCCCTTTAAGAAATTCACGTTTGTATTACCTTAATCTCCCTGCAGTGGTTCCTCGGGAAATCAGGAAATACCCACCATATGAATCCTTTCTTCTGGTTCTGTTAGTACACAGAACATTAGGTAATTATCTCTCACTCACTGATTCACTCCACAACTATTTGAGTACCTACTCTGTGTCAGGCACTAGTGCTGGAGATGAGGAATGAGCAAAGCAAAGATTTTGCATCTGGAATTCAGCGGAGAGAGGTCAAGTGGTGCTAACTACTATGGAAGAAATAGAGAGGGTGAGGATGGTTCTGTAGGCAGGAGGAAAGCACTGTTGCCCAGGCAGAGAATTCTGACTACAGGAAGAAACAAAGCAACCAATCAAGCTAAAACTTTGGGGGTGGATGTTTTCTAAAGAGAAGTAACAGTGCAAAGGCGCTGAGGCAGGAGAGTCTTTGGTTCGATTAGGAAACAAGGAAAGGCCGGCGCTGCGGCTCACTAGGCTAATCCTCTGCCTTGCGGCGCCGGCACACCGGGTTCTAGTCCCTGTCGGGGCGCCGGATTCTGTCTTGGTTGCCCCTCTTCCAGGCCAGCTCTCTGCTGTGGCCAGGGAGTGCAGTGGAGGATGGCCCAAGTGCTTGGGCCCTGCACCCCATGGGAGACCAGGAGAAGCACCTGGCTCCTGCCATCAGATAGGCGCGGTGCGCCGGCCACGGTGGCCATTGGAGGGTGAACCAATGGCAAAGGAAGACCTTTCTCTCTGTCTCTCTCTCACTGTCCACTCTGCCTGTCAAAAAAAAAAAAAAAAAAAGGAAACAACCCAACAAAACAAACTCTGAAGTGGTTGGAACAGAACGGTGAAGCACCGAGTTTGTAGAGCAGATAAGCATCCCCTTGACCAGTTAGGGAGAGGTCATTAGCAGCCTGTACGCAGTGGTAAGAACTTTGCGCTTCATTCTAACAGACCTCATAACTTTTTTTTTTTTTTTAATATTTGAAAGGTAGAGTTACAGAGAGTCAGGTGGTGGCTTTACCTGCTACACCATAGCCCCGGCCTCTTCCTAACTCTTTTCAAAGGCTCAATCTGGCTTCTGTGATGAAAATAAACGTTGAAGGCAAACCTTGAGACAGGGATGCCATTTTGAAGACTTCTTGCATGGCTCAGGCAAGAGATGATAATGGCTTGGCTTGGAGAAGTGTGAAATGGATGTTACCAAATGTTCACATTTTGGATTTATTCTGAAGAAAAAAAAAACGAGAGAATTCAATGAGGTTGGTGTGAGGAAAAAGAAAAAAGTCGAGAACAACTCTCAGTTATTTTCTGTAGATTATAGACTTCAGTTGCATTATGGGAATGTGTCAGGCTTGGAAATGAGAGAAAACAGGTTGCAAATTCTTATTCCAACAGCTGAGTGACTATGGGCAGCACTCATAAGTGTTAGGAGCTTGTTTCTTCAGAAGCGTATTTGTGGTAATTAGCACATTATATATCAGGGTTACAATGAAACCGTACTATCTTAAACTCCCTAGTTTTCCATTTTAATTTCTGCAGCATCCCATAGAGAAATGATGGTATCCCAATTATATGGGTAAAGAAAATACATGAAAAGATTGAAAATTTTGCTCCAAGTCACACAAAGCCTGATATTAGGATTTAAATCAGGTCTGTTTGACCTCAGAATTCAAAGCCCCAAATCCCATATTAACAACCATGAAAATAATGATGTTTTTAAGAAAAAAATAGCTGGGGCAGGCATTTGGCACCTCAGTTAAGAGTCCAGGTGGGACTTCTGCCTTCCATATTGGAGTGTCTGGGTTGGGGTCTTGGCTCTGTTTTCAATTCCAGCTTCCTACTTATGTGAATCAGGCTTGAGTACTTGAGATATGACAACCCATGTGGGAGACCTGGATCGCGTTCTCCGCTCCTAGCTTTGGCCTGACCCAGCTCTAGTTATTGCGAGCATTTGAATAATAAACCAGCAGACGGAATATTTCATCTGTCGGTCTTTGTCTTTCTCTGTGTGTCTCTCTGCCTTTCAAATAAATAAAAACAATCATTTTTTTTTAAATAAACAAAATAGCTAAAATTATAGAATACAAGGGATCTTTCAAAAAGTCCATGGAAAGTATTCATTACGGGGGCAGGTGTTGTGCCACAGTGTGTTACGATACTGCCTGCAATTTTGCATCCCATATCAGAGTGTTAGTTTGCATCCTGGCTCCTCCAGTTCCAATCTAGCTTCCTACTAATGTGCTGGGAAGGCAGCTTACAATGGCCCAAGTATTAGGTTCCTGCCACACATGCAAGAGACTCAGAGGGAGTTCTTGGCTCATGGTTTCATCCGGGCCCACCCATGGCTGCTGCAGCTATTTGGGGAGTGAACAAACACATGGAAGATCTCTCTGTCTCTTTCCTCTCCTCTTCTTGCCTCTTTCTTTCTGTTCCTCTGCATTGCAAATAAATTAATACATATTAAAGAAAGAAAATATGTATTTTATGCACAAATTTAAATTTTTCCCAGCAAAATAAACTTACCTGTTAATTCCATAATATGCCATTTTGTTTAATATCTAATGTATATTATTTCTCATTCTTACTTCTTACCACATGTAAATATTATCTTTTTCTTACAAATGATAAAGTAGAGAATCAGAGAATTTATGTAACTTGTCTATATTGCAATCACCCGGCACACTTCAATTCTAGCTTTCGATGTGGATCAATACCACAAAAAGCTGTTGGATTGACTGATGCCAAGATGCACCTCTACCCTAAAGGATTCAGAGTACATCTTTGCTGTTGCTGCAGAGTAGGGTGCAGTAGCGGATAGGGTTGAGTGTGGAGATTCTTTTTTTTATTTATTTATTTTTTATTTTTTTTTTAATTTTTTTGACAGGCAGAGTGGACAGTGAGAGAGAGACAGAGAGAAAGGTCTTCCTTTGCCGTTGCTTCACCCTCCAATGGCCGCCGTGGCCGGCGCGCTGCGGCCGGCGCACCGCACTGATCCGAAGGCAGGAGCCAGGTGCTTCTCCTGGTCTCCCATGGGTGCAGGGCCCAAGCACTTGGGCCATCCTCCACTGCACTCCCTGGCCACAGCAGAGAGCTGGCCTGGAAGAGGGGCAACCAGGACAGAATCCGGCGCCCCGACAGGGACTAGAACCCGGTGTGCCAGCGCCGCAAGGCGGAGGATTAGCCTAGTGAGCCGTGGCGCTGGCCGAGTGTGGAGATTCTTATGAGAACCCCAGGAGCTCCAGAGAGCAGCAGGTGTCTGCACTGCTAAGATTCCACAGCAATAAGCAATGACTTTCACTCCCTGGCACATTTCGCTGAAGTTAATATTGCAAGATGTTAGTCTGCTTCTTCCTCCATAAACAGAATTTATTGCATTTTTTTCGTTGCTTTCATTTTTCAGAGATGATGAAGTATTTATCAGAAGGCATGCCTTTGCAATTCATAAGACTGTTCCTTTCACGAGCACATCCAATCGTTTCTTTCTCTCTCAAAAAAAGTACAAGTGAAAATCTGACTATTGTTGGATTTTATTTTTCCTCTCATTGAAATGAGAAGGGAAATTTACCAACTATTTCAAAGAGAAAATCTGATTGCCGTTCATAGAGAATAATAAAGAAGAAGCATATGATTTATTGGCAAATGGTGGTGTTAGATTGGTTTCCTTTTGTTTCAGCCTCAGTTATTAGAAAGTCCCGATATAAATCCAACTGAATGTTTTTTTGTTGGAAATTGTAATTTTTTTTCTTGACACAATTTAGTCAAAAATCTCGAAGGGATTAAATCAGTCCCTCTAAGCTTGCTTTAGAAAAACAGTGATTAAGAAAGTCCTGGACATAGCCTGGGCAACTTTTCTCTTCACAGCTGCCCCGGCCTGAGAAGATGGGGGCATTCTCAATTCTGATGATGCAACACAGGACACTTGTACACTGCAAAGCTAAGAAGGGATTTCAAACAGTTTGTTGAAAATGGAATTAAAAGAGCCATACATGCATGCAAGTTTTTTTTTTAAATTCATACATTCCAAATATCTTCAAAGAAGTTCATGAAAGTGTATATTGTATAAAAACAGTGCATGGATTTTCATTTTTTCTACTAAAATATAGTTATCTTTTACTATATATCTCTGTACTATCTTTTTGAAGTACCCTCATCTCTGTACTATCTTTTTGAAGTATCCTCATGTTTGTGTCTTCTGCCACACCATGGAAAATGTGTGAAGAGAATAGGTGGAATGGCTAACAACAGTTGAGATATAGTATCTTAGTTTCTAGAAAATTAAGAGTTCAACACAGGGAATACCTTCAATGGCCCTTACACATGGCTGAGCATTTACTTAGGTTAACTTGATCCTCACAGCCACCACCAGAGCAGGACAGGTTCAGTCATTCCCTTTTCAGAAAGGAGGAACCAGGGTCTCAGCACTGTCTAAGCACATATCTACTGTAGGGGGCGCTCCCAGGATGGCATCCACATCCACCTGGCCCCTCTTGTGGTCAGTGTACATTACACTGGTTTCCCTTCCCCCTCTGGAAAATGGGAGCAGGTGTTTTCTAAAAAGACTGGATTTTAAGTGTTTAAGTGTAAAGTGTGTAAACAATTCAGTGTCTATACTGTACTTTAGAAAACAATGTTTTTTCCTCTTTGTGGAAAATGTTTCTGTTTTCACAGAGATATCTGCATAGGATGCTGAAGTATAAGAAGGTATATAACTGCTAATGTTAACTCTTGACTCTGGAAAGCAGAAAGTTTCACACTGAATTATATGTTAACAACTTAAATGTTTTATTTGCTGTATTTGTTAGGTTGTATATAAGAAACAGAACCAGTAGATTTCTCTGATACAACCCTAAATGATGTGTATGCACATACACACATGCATGCTACATGCATATATATGGTAGATGTGTACAATACATCATATACCATATAATACATAGGACATGTATGCTATAATATATATGTATACTATATGCATATATATGTACACTATGAACATATGCGTACATTATATGTATATGAAAACACTTCACAAAAGTTCATGGAAAAATGAAATTGAAAGATAAACTTCTTTTAGTGCAAAAAAATTGAAATTCACGCATAAGAGAGATTTTCTAAAAGTTCATGGAAAACCATGTCGTAAGAAACTATGCCCAGATTCTAAAATTTTGTGCACCAAAAATAAGTTTCCTTTTTTTCCCTTCATCTTTCAAAATTTATTTTCATTGTATCTGAAAGTCAGAGAGATAAAGACAGTAGCACACACATACGTACATGTACACAAACATACAGAGTGATCTTCCAACTACTGGTTCTCTCCAAATGCCTGTAAGGCTCGGGCTAGGCCAGGCTGAAGCCAGGAACCTGGAATTCAATCTGGATCTCTCACATGGGTGCAAGGATCCAAGGACTTGAGCCATCATCTACTGCCCCCAATAGTAGGAATGAAAAAACAACTAGGACTTAAATCCAGGAGCTTTGACATGGTATGTGGGCATCCCAAGAGGCATCTTAATCACTGCACCAAATGCCTACTCCTGAGCTTATCTCTTTTTTAAGATTTATTATTTATTTGAAAGTCAGAGTTACACAGAGAGAAGGAGAAGCAGAGAGAGAAAGGTCTTTTGGTTCACTCCCCATTTGGCCTTAACGGCCGGAGCTGGCCAGGAGCCAGAAGCTTCTTCCGGGCCTCCCATGCTAGTGCAGGGACCCAAGGACTTGGGCCATTTTCTACTGCTTTCCCAGGCCATAGCAGAGCTGGATTGGAAGTGGAGCAGCCGGGACTCGAACCGGTGCCCATATGGGATGCCGGCACTGGAGGCGGTGGCTTTACTATGCCACAGCGCTGGCCCCAAGCTTATCCTTTAATTCCATCTTTCATGGACTTTTTGAAGTACCCTCATAAAAAGAAAAGCGAATTCAAGACATTGGCTTATGCAGTCGTGAGACTGGCAAGTTTGAAACTGCTAGGTCGAGCTGGCAGGCTGGACATTCTCAGGCAGGAGCCCAAGATGCGGTCCACAGCCAAAATTTCTTCTTCAAGGAAACCTCACACTTCTTAAGGCCTTTCAGCTAATTGGAGTTGTTCCACCCAGGCAATCGAAGACAATCTTTGCTCAACGAAAACTGACCATGGATTTAAGCACATCTAAGAATGTCTTCGTGGCGGCACCTGTATTAATGTTGGATTAAATGACGGGGCACTGCAGCCTGGGGAAGCTGGCAGACAGGCTGTCAAGCATGGTGCGGTTGCTACTCAGTACAGCAGCAGCCAGCTTGGCTGAATCATTTTATCATGTTTTCTAACCAAAGATCCCACCTCTGAGTCTCTTTTCTCTATTCTCCTGTGGGGATTAGCGTATGGATGGAGGAGCTTTACCTTGGTTCTGCACATTTTTCCTGAAAAGTAACTGTTAGAGTATTTGTTCTTGTTCATTGAATTATTTGCAAAATGCCCTGAATTCAGTGTTTCTTGAAGGCAAATACTTGTTAAATTATTCATAGTGCTACTTTCTAAGAATAATAGATTACCTGCTGCCTACATCAGCTATAGGAGTGTGGCACCCAAATTTGAGAATTTAGCATGTTTTATGTGTATTTATCCTTGTGGTAATCAGCCTGTGTTTGGAAAGGGGGATAGGATCAATTCTGAAATCAGCTTATGGAGCGTGCTTTATGTTGATGAGGATGGAATTCGTAGAAAGGGTTATCAGGGAAAGCCTTATTGACAAGCTAACATTTGAATAACATCAGAAGGACTGAGAAAGACAGCTATGCAGACATCTGGGTAAAAGCATTTCAGGCAGAGTCCCTTGGACAGCAGCGTGTCTGTAGTGATCTGGAAAAAATGAGGAAGACTTGTCTCTAGAGGGGAGTTAATGAGAGGGCATTGATAGCAAATGAGGTCCAAGAGATAAACGGAAGCTTGATTCATAAAGATATGCATGCTTCATTGTGGCTAATTAGATTATTTCTCAATAATACTTTCCCCTCTACTTCCTTGGGAGCATATATTTTCATGCCCAATGATGTTGCTTGCCAGTGGAACCGGCATTGCAACTGAGAAAATGCGCCGCTCAAATTTGCAAAGGGGCCTGCTACAAGGAGCATAATTAGATAGAAAGAGCCTACTGCTGCCCGACTGATTCATCACCCTGTCCACCCAGAGGCTACATTTCTACAGAGCTATTTCCTAGCAGAGACTGAGACTTGCAGGGGTACCAGCGCTGGTAGATTTTGTGGAATGCAAGTCCCTTTTCATTGGATTCCAGGATTCCATGTTGATGTGACTGAATCTTTCCTAGGTCTCCACTGCGACTTTCCTACCCATTTCTTCCTTCCCCTTCTTGCATGCTTGTCAGACTAGCAATGTAATTTTGCATTGAAAGTTCTTGCTTCGAGCTGGTGCCATGGCATAGCAGGTAAAACCACCGTCTGCAGTGTTGGCATCCCACATGGGCGCAGGTTCGAGTCCTGGCTGTTCCACTTCCGATCCAGCTCTCTGCTATGGCCTAGGAAAGCAGTAGAAGATGGCCCCTACATCTGTGTGGAAGACCTGGAAAAAGCTCCTGGCTCCTGGCTTTGGAGTGGCCCAGCTCCAGCTGTCGCAGTCATTTTGGAATGAACCAGCGGATGGAAGACCTCTCTCTCTCTGCCTCTGCCTCTCTGTAATTCTGCCTTTCAAGAAAAGCAAAGTTGTTGCCTTCTGTTGCCCCCTTTGTTATGTCCTTCACTGGCCTTCCTCCATAGAATCATTCTTATGTTTCACTCACTTATAGGATATGTCATTCAGGAGATCTGAACTGGCACACTTCATGTGGCTAGATATTATTGCCTTGTGTATCTCCTACACTTTGATTTTGATAGCTTGCATTGACTAATGGTAAGGGATACATGAAGCAGACCCAGTGTACAACTTGAACCAAATGCAACTGTGCAGAGTCAACATCATCAAAAACTCTTAACAATTCCAAAGTTATGAACATAAAGTATGGTAATGTCAAGCCATTGAGATACAGCATAATTTGTCATACTGTAAGATCTGGACAATAGGTAATAGACCACTAGTAAAATTTTGGCTGTTCTTCTAAACTTGAAAACACAGTTGGATAGCTTGGAACACAACATGACATAATGTGAATTATCCTGTTTGAACAGGCTCATTTATTATTATGTTGATAATAAATAGAAAAAGATAAAGGGCAAAAACAGAGAGAGATTCTATTTGGCTTCTGAAATAACCCAGTCAAGAGATAACGGTGTTTTGATCAAATTGGGGAAAAGTAGTGAAATCAAGATTTTTTTTAAAGATGGAAAAGATAGGATCTCTAGATGACGTGATGTGTCATGTGCGATTAAGGGGAAAATTGATGACACCAATGGTTTAAACCTGAGCAATTGAAATGATGGAGTAGTCTTAACTGAGAAAAGAAACAATCTCAAATCAGGTTTTACACATCTTTGGACTTTTCATCTGCAATCATCTGTGTCCCTATCACACTTCAGAAACCCCCTGCCCAGTAATTTCCTAGGCCTTGTCATCATCAATAAGAATGTAACTTCTAGAATGTAGACTTTTTGGTTTGCCCTACTCTAGAAACTATGTCTTATCTTTTAAGTTTACTGAATCTAGTATCCCACTTCAAAAATGCTTCTGTGTCAAAAGCACTTAAAACTGAATGTTATCAGCATCATAATAACTTTCCTACTTATAACATAGGATATCAGGCTCCTTTACTGCAAAGATGCCCAACATAAATTTTCCTCGGGGATACTAACATGACAAAAACTCACTCCTGGTTATCTGTGATCGCACTCATGTAAGACCAACTCCTCTCCTATGCTCACACCTGCTGTACCCAATTATCAACTATATCTGCCATATGTCAAGTTCCTGTCTTGCTATTAGATCATTTCCATCAGTAGACAAACATGCTTCAATAGAACCATGTACCTCCTTATAAGCCAATATGAAATATCTACTCCTCTATGTGCCACCAAGAGTGCCCCATGGGTATGCATAGAAACCAAAGCAACCACATGAGACCTGGCTGCCACCCTGACCACAACTTGGGTCCCATGAGTCCTGGGTGTCAGGGTTCCTGTAACCTCTCACATGTAAACAGAACCAACTGCAGTCTAGAGACAATTGTTTCCCGTTTTCCAGGTAGTAATCCTCGACTACCACTAATACCATTGCATCTTTTTTTTTTTTTTTTTTTGACAGGCAGAGTGGACAGTGAGAGAGAGAGACAGAGAGAAAGGTCTTCCTTTTGCCGTTGGTTCACCCTCCAATGGCCGCCGCGGCTGGCGCGCTGCGGCCGGCGCACCGCGCTGATCCGATGGCAGGAGCCAGGAGCCAGGTGCTTTTCCTGGTCTCCCATGGGGTGCAGGGCCCAAGCACTTGGGCCATCCTCCACTGCACTCCCGGGCCACAGCAGAGAGCTGGCCGGGAAAAGGGGCAACCGGGACAGAATCCGGCGCCCCGACCGGGACTAGAACCCGGTGTGCCGGCGCCGCTAGGCGGAGGATTAGCCTAGTGAGCCGCGGCGCTTGCCTTTTTTTTTTTTTTTTTTTTTTTTGACAGGCAGAGTGGACAGTGAGAGAGAGAGACAGAGAGAAAGGCCTTCCTTTTGCCGTTGGTTCACCCTCCAATGGCTGCTGCAGCCAGCGCGCTGCAGCCGGTGCACCGCGCTGATCCCATGGCAGGAGCCAGGTGCTTATCCTGGTCTCCCATGGGGTGCAGGGCCCAAGCACTTGGGCCATCCTCCACTGCACTCCCTGGCCACAGCAGAGAGCTGGCCTGGAAGAGGTGCAACCGGGACAGAATCCGGTGCCCCGACCGGGACTAGAACCCGGTGTGCCAGCGCCGCAAGGCGGAGGATTAGCCTATTGAGCCGCGGCACCAGCCACCATTGCATCTTACAATTCAGCTTGTTACAATATCAATGCTGTAATTGGTCATGGACATGAACCTGTAATACTGTACATGAGCTGTAATACTGTGGCATTAACTTATTCGATCTTCAGCTAACATATTTGTAAAATGAGAATGATACTATAATTCTATTCAGCGGATTGCTCTGAAGATTGTCTTCATGCAAAGAATAAGCTCTTTTATTTCATTTTGTTTTATTTTAGATGTATCTATACACACTGCACTGTTTTTCAGTTTCATCAGGACTCCTGAGCAATGACAATAGTGATTACATGAATAATACATCCAGCTTTGAGAAACATGCTGAAATTCATAGATTAATGTAAGACAGAGATAACGATAGTGAAGGAAATAGACACATGAGTATATGTAGAGACAGATGGATATTACAAAATAAGAACCTTGTTCTCAAGAAATAACACTTTCAGATGTAAGCAGCCCTCAATTAACACACGAATCCAAATGGCAATCATGCTTTTATTATTTAACATGCTCAAAATGTTTAAACATAATAGGTAGTAGAAGAGATCCATAGCAAATAAAAGAAATTTTACAACCAATGTAATCAAATAGTAAGACTCATGAAATGAGAGATTTATTTATACTGGTTATTCATGATCCCGGTGAATTTAGTCAAGATATAAAAAGACTATTTAAAATTACAAATTAAATGTGTGATTATCATTAATAGAATTTAAGGTAAGCTGAAAAGTATTTAAATCAATGTGTATAGGAAACACATCTGATAAAAATCAAATTCCTAGTTTATGTGAGAATAGAGTAGAATTCCCTTAGCATTAAAATGACTACTTATCAAAGACCTCGATAATATTTGTGCTTTATTAGAACTATTCCACCTTGGCAAACAATTTAGTAATCATCTTGTGTGATCACTGAAAATGTTTACTGACAGTAATAATTGCTTCTTAATGGCCTACAAAAGATAAATACCAGGGGGCAAGTTCATGTGATAGGGGACAAAATATCTCAAGGAGAACAAAAGTCACAACACAAGGCAGAGGTCGCCAAGAGACTTAATTACTTAGATCCAGTTTAAGGCAGGTATTTCCAGGCTATTTTTGAAAAGCAAAACATTACTACTTAAAATGATATAAACTTAATGATGTAAAGTTCCTTTGTTTTATTCAGAAGTATGATAACTGATAGTGTCATATACAAACCTGAATACAGAAAAAATTAGACACTGCAAATCTGGAATATCTTTGAAAAATATTTTACATGCAAGAATATACAAGAATTTGTTGGGTACACTGGGCCTACTGATGGGGCAGTCTACATACTGAGTGACTGTGTGGTTTTATAGGCTTTATAGCTACAAACTTCTCCAGAGTTCCAAATAAAAACCATTCATCTATTCTCAAAAAACTTAAATTCAATACTATATTATTTCCAGATACATAGTCCTTTGTCCTGTGGTGTCTATGTTATGCACAACACATTCTGTTTCAGAAATGAAGACCTGGAAGGTACAAATGCAAGCTTCCAGGCTGTCAATCACTTCTTGTAACCTTGCTCTTCTGAAAATGCTCTATCACCTTTACTCTTCCAAACCCTTGCTGTCAGCCCAAATTGAATGGCCCAAAGCACTTCCTTATTTGCATCATTACAATCTGCTTTCATGTCTCTTCCACAATGTTTTAATAAAAAAAGAGAAAAAAAGCCCCCAAAATTTTGGTAATGACATGAAGTTTGATTTCTGTACTCCCCTAAAGGACATACTAGTGGAGTCATGAAGTTTATATTTTCTAAAGCTATTGAATAACTTTATGAATGCATGTATTTACTTGAATGGAACAATGATTATGAAATATAAATAGAGAAAAGAAACATTTGAGGGTTTTATTATCAAAATTATTTCCTGCTGGTCATCAGCATATCCCACACCATCAACAAGAACAATTTATTCCCAGTAGGGAAAAAGATATATGTAATACCTACCAAACATCAGATATTTCAGATGATTTATATATGGATTCTCATTTCACCTTGATTACTTGTGAAGTTGGCATTATTAAGGAATACCATGTCTGACAGCTGAGTAGACTATCAGCTTCCAGGAGGTTAATAACCTGAATGAGGTCTCTCAACCTCCCTGGTGCCCTCTTCTCCTCAACTTAGCATCAGCAAAATATTCAAAATCAAAACGAGCTGAGAAGGTGGATGTGAAACTCTGAGCAACGTAATGCATTGTGAGACAGGGTATCAAGCACAATTTAGGATTCTGTTTAAAAATAAAGTATGGCAATAGAAGACAACATTTTCCATATAAATCTCACATTAAGTCAATCAATGAATAAGATAGTGCATTTCTGCTATATTCTAGGCCACTGTTGGGCTCCTCTGGTAGATAGTAAATATGTGTAAACATTGTCTTTGATCCCGAGGAGTACATATATGAGCTGATGCGGAAAGATCAATGAACTCAACTGATTAATAATTCAGAGCATGATAAGTCAATTTGGTTAGACATAAAATAAATGCTTTATGCTCAATTGGAATATTATACAAATTGCTCTCTGAAAATAAAAACTTTGGCTTCCTTGCTATGTCAATGGATATAAAATTTGAGCAGAGGCAAAGTAAGCTAACTGTTTGACATACAATTAAATAGTAAAAAAAAATCTCCTTGGGAAGAGTAGAGAATAATATTGTTATTCAGCCAGGTATTTAGGAAGTAATTGATACTGATTGACATGAGATTACTTTTTTTTATTATTGTCACATCAATCAATTTTCTGATTCTCCAACACCACTGAGTGTCTAGCAATTCAACTCAGTTGACTTCTGACACTAACTATCCAAAGTTAGGCCAGCTCTCACAAGTTATGGGGTCTGTCCAAGATTGCTTTCATTCATATGCCAGTCAAAAATGGGGTACCCAGCCCGCTTACATTTCTGCCAGGATGGAAGGGCCCTCTCAACTTTGATTATTCTCTAGCACAACTCACAGGATGCAGGAAACCCATTAACTTATTACCAGGTCACTACAAAGGAACATCCAAACGGAAGGCAGGCATAGAACAAGGTGTGGGCACTTGGAGAGTGAAGGCCTCCTCTGCTCTCCCAGTTGCACCACCTTCCCAACCCATGTGTTCACCAATCTGGAAACTCCCTAAATTCCACTGGTTAGAGTTTTTATGGAGTCTCCTTGAGATAAGCACAGTTGATGAACCACTGGCCACTGGCGACTGAACTCAACTTGCAGCCCGTCTTTCTTCCCTGAAGAAATGGTTCCCTGGGAACCACTGCCTACCCTGAAATTAAATAGGGGCCCACCAAGATTCATCTCATTAGCATAACTTCAGGTAGGGTTAAAAGGGGCTCTGATGAAGATATTTCTATGACTCAGGAAATTTTAAGGGACTTAGGATCTCTGTGCTAGGGAACAGGAACAAATACCACACACTTTTTACTGTACCACATACTGAATAAAGCCTCTTTAGATCAACTCCTTATTCACTGTCAAAGTTTGAAGAAATAGCCAAGGCTTAGAAGACATCATTTTTGGTAACAAATAAAAATAAATTCAGGGCTCTTGGGGGGCCGGCAGATGTATTCAGATTTGAGTTTGAATGTAGAGTAATGGGCTTCTTTCCTATATAAATCAATATGTGTCCAGGCAGAACAGGAGCAGACTAGGAACCTCAGAAATGAATCCCCACTTCTACAGCAACCTTCTGTTTGACAAAGGAGCTACAGACACACCCTATGGTAGCCATTATGGTGTAGGTGAGGTAAGCCACCACTTGAAATTCCCCAATCCCATATTAGAGTTCCAGTTTGAGTCCTAGCTGCTCTGCTCCTGACCCAGCTCCCTGCTAATGCACTTGGGAAATAGCAGATGATGGTTCAAGTATGTGAATTCCTGTCCCCTAGGTGGGAGATCCTGGTGGAGTTCTTGGTTCCTGCCTTTGGCCTGGCACAACCCCAGCTATTGCAGGCATTTGGAGAGTTAACCAGCAGATGAACACTTTCCTTCTCTCTCTCTCTCTCTTTCTCTTTCTCTTTTCTTCTTTTCTCTTTCTCTCTCTCTCTCTCTCCCTCCCCCAATGTGCCTCTCAACTAACTAAATAAATATTTAACAAATAAAGAATTAAGTAAATAAATACACATACCTTGAAGAACGGATAGTCTCTTCAATCAGTGCTGTTAGGAAAGCTGGATGTCCATGTGGCCAACATTCAAACAAGACCCTCACCTACCATGCACCCTATACAAAAGTCGACTCAAAATGGGTCGAAGATCTAAGTCTAAGACTGGAAACAATGAGGCTATTTGAAGAAAACAGGGGAAATCCTTGAAGAAATCATCAATAAGTTTTGGATAAAACCCCAAAAGTATAGGCAATTAAAGAAAAACTAGACAAATGAGATGGTAGCGGACTAAGAAGTCTGTACAACAAAGGAAACAATCAACAGAGTGAAGAGATAACCTATAATGAGGAGAAATACTTGCAAGCAAAGGATTAATATTCAGAAAAAAGAAATCTCAACAAAAAAGATAAAAATCAATCGAGCTAAGAAATGGTCAAAGACTGTGACTAGACACATCTCAGAAAAAAAAAAACACAAATGGATGGTGTTTGAAAAAATGTTCAACGAATATTATCAAATAGAATAAAAACCAACAAAAGTGGCAAGAGTGTAGAGAAAAAAAATCCATATACATTGTTGGTGAAAATGCAAATTAGTCCAGGCACCATGGAGAACAGTATGGAAGTTCCTCAAAAACTAAAATAACATCTACTCATGACCCAGGTATCCCACTTCTGAAATCAGTGTATAAAATAGACACCTGTACTCTCATGTTCCTTGCAGCACTATTCACAGTAGCCAAGATATGAAATAGCATAGGTGGTCATTGATGGATGAAAACATAAAGAAAATATAGTTTAGATACACAAAGGAATATACATAATTATAAAATGAAATCCTGACATTTGGCACAAAATGGATACATTAGAGATGGTTATATTAAGTGAATTAAGACAGACACAGAAAAAAAAAAAAACAAAACTGCATGTGCTCTTTCTTATGTGGAAGTGAGAAATGTTAATAATTTAAGTATGCATATATTTATGGGGTGTACATATTTTATATATGTATGTTATTTTATCCAAATAGAGACTAGGAAAGACTCTGAAGGAAGGGCAAAGTGGCTGGGGGAGGTTGGGTAATGGGTAGTGAAACAGAAGTGTGAATTTAATGGATTCTGCTGTTTCATAGCATGATGGGGTGTCATAGCTTACAGTGATGTATAATACTCTGTATAAAGAACCAGAATACAGCGGTTGGTAGGCTCCAAACACACAAAAAAATGTATAAGTGGAAAAGAGGATTGCCTGGTATAGTCGATGTAAGCTGCATGTATGTATAGAAGTGTTACAATGCACCCCTTAAAATGTACATCTAGTACCTAATTTAAAAACAAATTTCAAAGCAAGAAATATTCAAAATGTTTGTGAGGGGAAACATGAGTTGTATTTGATATTATCTAATAATTTTACTATGTCCTTGTGACTCAGAAATTACACTGCCCATTCTGCCCTTGGACATCTTCATGACCCTCCGAAGTGAGTATGCCACTGTCTGAAGAATGATGACCCACAGAATCCACTGGGAAGCCTCTTCAAAGCAGCTAGGACGCTAAGATTTCCTTTCAAGAAACCATGGAAATATATATATTTATATATATATATATAAATTTTAAAAAGTAAAAGAAAAAAAGGGGCTACATAATTTTAACCGGGAAATATTGTGGGACTGAATTTAAAAAGATTAAGTTTCAAGCTGTCCACTGTGAAGTCTGTTGACATAAACCTTTTAACAGAGCTCACTAAAGGGCCTTTGACTGGCCAGAGCCCCTGTGAAGGTTCCGAGATAAAATCAGAATGAGGTGTTGCTATTTCTGTCCTTTCCAAGGCAGCATTCTTGAATTCAACTGTAAAAGAGAAATTGAATATATTTGACAGGTAGAGTGAGGTATCCAAAATTCAAGCCAGTCCCAGCATAACTTGTTACATAATTTTCCTTTTCATCTTCAGACATTGCCTTGAATATGTGTCCTTATCGTCACACTAATTATTTGAGCAATTTTAACCCTGGAAGTGCAAAAAGCTTGTCTTCCTTTACAGTGTGTATGGTGTCCAAAAAAAGTAAATAAATAAAGAAAAAAGAAAAAAATACCAGAAGTGGACAGAGATTGAAGTAGAAAAACACAGATTGCATGGAGAGCCACTCCAACAGAGGAAAAATCTGAACAGAGCATGGTCACGTAGGAATGGATATTCATGGCGCAGGTGGAGGTCTGCGGATGGACATGACCAAGAGGAAACAGGCGGGGAAAGAAGGACTCTGGCCAGAATCACCTAGCAGGATTCCTGCTGACAGCAGCCAGGGTGCCCAGCTGTCACCTGCAGTGGGAGGAGGATAAGAAACCGGGTCAGACTGTGAGGGTGTCGGGGTCTGGTTAAGCTGACTTAGCAGAATTCTGGCTAAAGTGAGCAAGGAAGAGACAAATGTGAAATCCAGAAGTTGAACCATATTTTAAAAGCCAGAGCAGAGTTTGGTCGAGGAGAGAATCTTTGTCAGCAGTGTAGTAGAGGTGTAGGAACAATTAGGACGTCTGGTAAGCGTTCCCAGGCTAGCCCCGTATCACAGGATGCTGTGTGGGTATAGGTGCTTGAGGCTTTCCTGACTATGGGCCCTACCCTGTGTCTTACCATGTGAGAGCACTTGAATTTGTTTCCCCTGCTTTCTTTCTTTTTATTTTATTTTTTTTATTTACAGGTACAGTTATAGACAGTGAGAGAGAGAGAGACAGAGATAAAGGTCTTCCTTCCGTTGGTTTACCCCCCAAATGGCCGCCACGGCTGGTGCTGCGCTGATCCGAAGCCAGGGAGCCAGGTGCTTCTTCCTGGTCTCCCATGCTGGTGCAGGGCCCAAGCACTTGGGCCATCCTCCACTGTCCTCCTGGGCCACAGCAGAGAGCTGGACTGGAAGGAGGAGCAGCCGGGACTAGAACCAGCGCCTGTATGGGATGCTGGCACCACAGGCGGAGGATTAACCAAGTGAGCCAGGGTGCCGGCCCCTCCCCCGCTTTCAGATGTTACTATCCAACAGGTACCTGAAACATGCTTGCCCTTTCTGCTGTGACCTCTATTTAAAAGAAAAAAAAATAATCTATTGCAAATATCTCCAACCTTAATCATTTATGTATTTACCAAATGTGAATGGACACTTACTATGTCCCAAACCCTATTCTGGGTGCAAGAGATACAGAGTGATTAAGTAGCAAGAATGTACTAAATATTTTTCTAAAAACAGAAAAAGCTAGAAGGATCTTGAGTGCTTTCAGCATAAAAAATGATAAATATTTGAACAGACAGAGATGTGATGTTTAACCTGACTTGAACATTTTACAAAGTATATACATGTATCAAAACATCAAATGGGACTCCATAAATATGTAAAGTTTTTATGTGTCAGTTAAAAATAGGAATAAAAAAGACAACATATTTGCCCCCAGTAAGCTTAAATTCTAATGATGAGGGATAAAATAAATAATTAAATATGTGATGTTTTCAGCATATTGATGTCTTATAATTCTCTATCACTCTATAAACAGTTTCTGCAGTCCGTTCATGTGAGAACATTGCATTACACACAGATGCGGTCCAATTGAAACTTATGAAAATTCAATCACTCTGCACCTAAAAAAAAAGCCCAATTACACCACAGCCCCTACACAGTTTATTTATTTATGCGAACCATCAAAATTCAGTAACCAGAATCATCAGGGACTTTATAAGCAACACAGATTAATTTTAAAATGAATTTTATATAGTCAGTATCTCCTAATTAGATAAGCTTAAAAGCATGACAGAAATGTGTTGAGGAAAGAAACATTTGACAAGAGTACACTTAATGCATGTATAATTTGAGACAATTTGAAACTGTGATGAGTATAAGCTCTGTCATGTATGAGTTCTCCCTGGGACAGCACAGCAAATCAGCGTCATTCTTTGTGTCAACCCGGATGGCTTTGCACAGGTTGCCTGAAGAATTCTGTGGCAGCCTGGCATTTTGTTGAAATTCTTTGTGTATTTTCTTGCAGGCCTGACCATCTTTATGAAGCAGGTCTCCCAGGGAAAGCTTTCTCCCAGGGTGAGCTGCAGCCAAGGACTGGGACCTGAGGCAGGCATCTGGCCTAGCAGTTAAGACGGTTTCAACTCCCCCATCCCACGTTGGTGCACCTGCGGTGGATTCCTGGCTCTGCCTCCTGATTGCGGCTTTCTGCCAATCCAGACCCTGAGAGACAGCAGTGATGACTCAAGTAGTTGGGTTCCTGCCACCCACATGGGAGACCTGGATGGAGTTCCTGGCTCCTGGCTTCAGTCTGGACCTCAGGCTTGGACCAGTCCTGGCTGTTGCAAACATCTGGGGAGTGACCTAGCAGATGGGAAGACTCCCTGTTGGTCTCTCTGTCTGCATCCAGAATACTTTTTTTAATTTTTATTTTTATAAAGATTTATTTTATTTATTTGAAAGAGTTACAGAGAGAGAGAGAGACAGAGAGAGGTTTTCCATCTGTTAGTTCACTCCTCAGATGGCCGCAATGGCCGGAGCTGCGCCGATCTGAAGCCAGGAGCCAGGAGCTTCTTCCAGGTCTCCCACATGGGTGAAGGAGCCCAAGGACTTGGGCCATCTTCTACTGCTTTCCAAGGCCACAGCAGAGAGCTGGATCGGAAGAGGAGCAGCTGGGACTAGAACCAGTGCCCATATGGGATGCCGGCGCTTCAAGCCAGGGCTCCAACCCGCTGCGCCACAGCGCTGGCCCTAGAATAATTTTTTTTTTTTTTTGACAGGCAGAGTGGACAGTGTGAGAGAGAGACAGAGAAAGGTCTTTCTTTTGCCGTTGGTTCACCCTCCAATGGACGCCGCTGCAGCCGGCGCACCGCGCTGATCCGATGGCAGGAGCCAGGATCCAGGTGCTTTTCCTGGTCTCCCATGGGGTGCAGGGCCCAAGCACCTGGGCCATCCTCCACTGCACTCCCTGGCCACAGCAGAGAGCTGGCCTGGAAGAGGGGCAACCGGGACAGAATCCGGCACCCCAACCGGGACTAGAACCCGGTGTGCCGGCGCCGCAAGGTGGAGGATTAGCCTATTGAGCCACGGCGCCGGCCCTGAATAATTTTTTTTAATTAAGAAAATACTGTAGGCCCTTTGGGATAGTCATGCTCTTTTCATATGATAATGTTTCAAAAAGTTCATGGACAAATGGAATTAAAACAAATTTATTTTGTTGCCAAAAAAGATGAGATATCTCCATGCCTGTTTTTCTCATACTAGGTATTTTCTGAGAACTCGTTGAGGTTCCCCTCTCTTTTGCATTCCTAGAGTGTTCACCTTCACCTTCCTTCCCAGGGGTCCTCTTCAGGACCTCCTTACGGGATGTCAGAGGAAACTTGAGGACCCCTTTCTGTATTCCCATCAGTACCCAGTACTTTTGCACTCCTAGGCTTTCCTCTCTCCCTCCTCCCTGGCCTCTTATTCCTCCAACTGCAAGAGCTTTTGTCTGCAACTTCCTCAAACACTAGAGAACCTCTACTTGACCCTGCACCAGACAGGCTTTTCATGGAGAAAAATGAAGTGGCCGGGAGGAGAGCGGGTGCTTTCCTCCGTGTTAGCCTCTTGCTTCTGGCAGCAAGTGCTTCAGGTTTCACTGTGGTTTTGTTTGCTTTGTTTTTGCTGTAATTGGCTATTGCAACACCCAGTGACCTCCCCAGCTCACTGAGATCCTGATAATATTGACATGGAATGTGAAACCGAGACTCCCTACAGCAACCAGATGTATCTTTTCAGGGATCAGCCCCTCCCTGGACCAAGTCCTGAATTCCCCAGCCCAGCATGTCTGCTCACTCAGGTATCTCCCAGGGTGACATGGAAATCAGCCAAGTCTCATTAACCACCCCCAACCTGGCCCCCATTATCTTAGTTTCACCTTTACTAGATCTTCCTGTTTTAATTATTTGAATCCAGTAGGAGTTCTCATCCAAGTTGGTTCAAAATGTAATGCTAGGGCCGGCGCTGTGGCACAGCAGGTTAACACCCTGGCCTGAAGAACCAGCATCCCATGTGGGCGCCGGTTCTAGTCCTGGCTGCTCCACATCCCATCCAACTCTCTGCTATGGCCTGGGAAAGCAGTGGAGGATGGCCCAAGTCCTTGGGCTTCTGCACCTACATGGGAGACCCGGTAGAAGCTCCTGGCTCCTGGCTTCAGATCGGCGCATCTCTGGCCGTTGCGGCCAATTGGGGAGTGAACCATCGGATGGAAGACCTCTCTCTCTCTCTCTCTCTCTGTCTCTCTTCTCTCTGTGTAACTCTCTGACTTTCGAATAAATAGATAAAAAATCTTTAAAAAAAAATTGCAATGCTATGCAGTCATTCTCTGCTCTTGGAAGCAGACATTTTTTAGAGAAAATTTCAACTGCCCGGTACTTGGATTACATCAGGCTCATAAACATGGTGCATGCTTATTTTATAGATATAAAAATGATTCACCAGGATCACCTAGGATCACACAGAAGATCAGTGGTGGGTGGTTGTCAAGTGTTGTGAGCTTTGTTTAGATTCCAAGGTATTTTGACCCTCAGGAATCAAGCTCTGTGCTCTGAGAACTCAGAGCAACCCTAGCAAAACTGACAATTTTCTTGATTTCCTAGACCCTAGGTAATTTCATAGATTATTACTCCTAGAGTGGCAATTATGTGATGCGAGCAGTGGATTCTTCATTAATATTTATTTATTTGCAAGGGAGCAAGAGCAAGAGTGAGCGAGCAGGAGACTTTCGTTTGCTAGTTCACTTCCCAAATGACAAAATTCAAGTCTGGGCGAGGCTGAATCCAGGATCCAGGAACTCTTATCTGGGTCTTCCACATGACTGGTAGGGGCCCAACTTGGGCCACTTTCCACTGCCTTCCAAGATTCATTAGCAGAAAGCTGGATCGGAAGCCAAACCAGTGCTCCAAATGGGGATGCTTGCATTGCAAGTGGCGGCTTAACCCATTGAGTCCCAGTGATGGTCCCAATGAATAATGAACTCTTGGCACTGGTTTAGGAGAGAAGAGAGTGTCTCCATTAAGGATATCTATTGGCTTGAAGTCAGGAACATCCAAACTAAATTTCCAGCTTGATCTCTGGGCAAATTACTCACCGTTCATCAATGGAAGTTCTCCATTCCATAACAAAAAATATCTATAGTGCCTAACACACTTATTGTGGTGAATAAAGAATTTAATGTATTTAAAGGTTTTAAAACCCTTAGTGGCACAGCACAAATGTCCAATAAAAAACAGACACCTTCTCCTCCTCAGAGAAAGATATGGGGACTGCAGTGGCTAATCATTAGAAGAAACTAAGGAAGCTGAGCTCATCAGCCAACATGCCCTGGAAAAGTATTGGCTTAACCTTGGGATATGGTGTTGTAAATGCGGAAAGAATTTCCTCTCGTGGGCGACTATGAGAATCATCCTAGGGATGGGCGTGTGGTGCAGCACTAACTTGCCCGTGCATCCCAGATGCCATGCCTGGTTCCAGCCCAACTACTCTGCTTCCTATACAGCTTCCTGCTAATGCACAGCCTTGGTGGCAGCGGTGGAGGCTCAAGGTCCCTGCCACACGTAAAGGAGCTCTGGATTGAGTTCCAGGTTTCTGGCTTCAACTTGGCCCAATCCTGTCTTGTTGCGGAAACTTGGGGAATGAAACAATAGATGAAAGATATCTCTCCATTGGTCTATCTATATTTCTCTCTCCATCTCTCTGCCTTTCAAATAAAAGAAAAAATCAATATTATTTCTTAAAAGGATCATTCTAACATAGATAATCACAGAAATTATGCTTGGAGAATTTATGAAATTAAACAATTCATTATCCTTGTATCTCCTAGACAAATCCTTAAGGGAGGACCCTTCAGGGAGCTGTTTTGTCCAAACAAGTAAGACAGTCAGGCCTCCTCTTTGGGGGATCAAGGTGGAGTACACAGACAAGAGGCATGACGGTATTTCTTCGAAACGTTTGAAGGTTGGTAGATCACAGTCGAGGGAGGAGCATGAGCGGAACTTGGGGCCAGGACCAGTCCTACCACACAGGGGTGCCCCATCACTGGGTCAGGTGCTCACAGTCTCCTCCTGAGAACACTGAGGCATCACAGAAAAATCTGAGGTGTTGAAAATTTATAAGTACAGGTATCCTACATAATCCCCAAACAGGACACACAGCTGAGACTCAGGAGAAAGCAAGATAGATACAATTTACACAGAAAGCAAAAGTTGCTTTTCCTCTTTTGCTGTCTTTTTTTT